>NC_135565.1:18877208-18939708 GCF_964340395.1 Glandiceps talaboti | reverse complement strand
ACGATGTTCAAAGTACATAAATGTAATACTTACTTCTATGAAAACAACCAGCAGCCTCGTTAGCGCAGTAGGCAGCGCGTCAGTCTCATAATCTGAAGGTCGTGAGTTCGATCCTCACACGGGGCACTGTTTATTTTGACAGTTTCAACAACAAATCACTGTTTGTATAATCAAAATAATTAGTTTGTGACCAAGATATCTTAATTTGTTACACTACTCGTTGTTTGGTTCATATACTATGTATCTCTCTTTTCAGATACGGGAACGTCTACTTCTAAAATGGTTTATTTGTTATAGAGGATTTTAAATGAGTGTCAAATGAACTTAATGTGACAAGTTGTATCCAAATAATGGTCTGTTGTTTTGTGCTATGCTGTGTCCTGCACTGTGCTGTGTTGTGTTGTGTTGTGCTGTGCTGTGTTGTGTTGTGTTGTGTTGTGTTGTGTTGTGTTGTGTTGTGTTGTGTTGTTGTGTTGTGTTGTGTTGTGTTGTGTTGTGTTGTGTTGTGTTGTGTTGTGTTGTGTTGGTGTGGTGTGGTGTGGTGTGGTGTGGTGTGGTGTGGTGTTGTGTTGTGCAGTGTTGTGTTGTGCTGTGCTGTGTTGTGTTGTGTTGTGTTGTGTTATGCAGTGTTGTGTTGTGTTGTGTTGTGTTGTGTTGTGTTGTGTTGTGTTGTGTTGTGCAGTGTTATGTTGTGTTGTGTTGTGTTGTGTTGTGTTGTGTTGTGTTGTCTGATGTGCAGTATTGGGCATGCAGCGTGTTGTGTTGTGTTGTATTGTGTTGTGTTGTGTTGTGTTGTGTTGTGTTGTGTTGTGTTGTGTTGTGTTGTGCTGTGTTGTTGTGTTGTGTTGTGCATTCATATTGAATACTTTCTAGTAAATACAATTTTATAAAATACAAATAGTTTTATTTACAAAACTAAATATTTATTTTCATATGTGATCGTAAACAGTAAACTGAAAGCATAATTCTTAGACATGGCATTAAAACGTCTAAATTTGTTGATTTGTACATGAGAATAGACCGCGATGCACTCGATATACATATTAAAAGTGTTGCCACAGTGAATAACTCAAGTTTTACATTATCACTGAGTATACTGTAAAGTTAGCTGCAGGGTCATTTATTGAACTCGTAGCTACAATTATCCCAAGTGAGGGAGACTAGTACTTGGGACTAGTATAATGTGACACAGTGAATAGTTTAAGTTTTACATTATCACTGAGTATACTGTAATGTGAGCTGCGGGGTAATTGTTGAACACGTAGCTACAATTATTTTATCCAAGTGAGGGAGACTAGTACTTGGGACTAGTATAATGTGACACTGAGTCTAACATAATCACTTACTGAATGGTATAAATTAATCTAAATACAAATAAAATAAAAGACACTTCCATTCAGTTGAAAAAGACATAAGTTATGAAACATGCCCATAATACAAAACATTAGTGTTTGACTAAAATATTAACAATTTTACATAGTCATTCTATTTATCTAAAAAAAAAACAATTTCAGTAGTTTCTCACACCACAATCTTAACTTCTGAATACAATAAGTGTAAATAGTCAATAATGAAGAAGATCTGTGCAAACGCTCAGTCTAAGTTATAAAATTTAACTTCATTTTGCACCTGGTCCAAGAAATACTAGTAGCGCATGATCACCAAAGCTTTCAATAGGTATCCATGACATTGTCAGTGATTTCTGACGTCACGAGGCAACAGAGCCAAAGCTTTCACTAGGTATTCATGACTTTGTCAGTGATTTCTGACGTCACAAGGCAACAGATGCAAAGCTTTCACCAGGTAACCATGACTTTGCCAGTGATTTCTGAAGTCACGAGGCAACAGAGCAATGGTGGATGCCTGGCGAAAGCCTTGGTGATCGGTAAGCTTATTTATAGTATTTCTCGGTATAAAATGATGTTAAATTTATGAACTTGAAAATTGTTATTTTGCTAAACCAATGCATTACTACTGAACAATATGATATAATATATGTTTGTAATAATGCTTGTAATAATTTAATGAAACTTAGAAACGGAGAATGTATAAAATTTACAACATGAATTTAAAATAGCTGTATCTCACATAGGTTACAACATTTGTTCTCGGGTAAATAATGATGTTACCCGGTTTTGTGTATGATGTTAACTGCCATTGTTTATAAAAACATAGTTAGCAAAGTTTAGTGTCGAAAAATTAATGATAGAAAATTCCCGTTCTCCTTTGACTTCAAAAGTATAAACGTGTTTTCCTTTGATAAGTTTAGGAGAGCTCTAAATCAGTTCCCTCTGAATACGACAAGCATGAAGCGTGCTGACTGTGTGACATGTACGTGGCCCTGACGATGATGACGGAAAGTGTTATAGCGCCCTCTCGTGACTACTACAGACGTCAGGTCATTTGCAAAATGGAATCCGTCGAGTGATGATCACATTCTGTGTTTCCAATTTTTATCCTGACATTTCTGCCAACTATTCAAATCGAAATGAAGTCAACTTTACCCAACATTATCAACTAACATCAAAGGATGTACAGGTAAAGATTTATAATTATTCTGCACACACAAGTAGTTTTATGGCCAATATGAAATTCTCAGATAGAAATAGCATATGTTGAAGTCCGGATGTCATGACCGGTTTGCATGTGTTACTTCAAAAATACTCAAATTGTGTCACAAAATATTCTTGGATTTATCCAAAAATGTTTTAGTGTACATCAGTAAATGTAGCGACACCTGTGTAGTGTCATTTCCAGTCATAATTTTTATCAGAAAGTGTGAAAATAAATAAATACTTGATCAGTCTAATGGTAATGGCTGTCGTATCGTAACGACGCGGTAAATACAAATTGTGACGTCACAACGTTCAACATATGAAAAATCCAATATTCCTCTACTTCTGCACCAAAACATTCTCCAAAATGTTTACAAATATCATAAGAAACATCACAAAAAATAGCGACACACATGTAGAGTGTGTTTTATTCACAAAAAATTCTCAAAATATGCAAACTAGAGAATATTTTTGTGCAGACAATGTTGTTTACAAGATTAAAGTGTTGTTGACCTCACATCTCTTTATTATCCTATATTCAATAAAATTCTCAGAGAATTTCACTAAAAATAAGAAAATAAATTTTTTTCTTGTAAAATATACACCGTAGTGTAAAGTAGATTTCTTTATTTGGTGTAAACTATGACATGGTTGTCGTATGGGTCTGAAACTATAATCTTAGGCTGTCCATACTTACTAACAGCAATGAAACCCCAGGGTTGGTGATCTCTAAATCTTTCAACTACTTCTCCATTCTTTGTATATTTCACAATCCACCCAACTGACCCCCCAGGGTACTGAGTATTATAAACATTGTCCCATAAATCTACACTTAGCCCATTGGGATCCCACACATCACTACACATTGTGAACAGATATTGTAATTGTTTACCAAACACTTTGATGCTACCACCCTCACCACTTCTGCCCCAGTCAGAGACAATAACATTGTTATCACTATTGACCACAACACACTTAGGGTCATAGAGTAGACTTGGCTGGACATGACGTCCAACCTCTGCTACACTTTCACCATTCATGTCATACTTGACCACTCTGTGACCTTTCTTATCGGTGACAACAAATCCTTCATCCAGTAAAGCAATTGCTCTTGGTTTAATGTCATCATTTTGACAAAATGTTTGAGTAGTTTTAGAAGATTTGTCAAACATGACGACTTGGTCATTACCAGAATCTGTCATGAAATATGTATTGCTTGTTGTCACGACAACATCATAAGGTTTGAATTTATTAGGAAAGTGACCATCAAATCTAATCTCTGAGTCAAGTTCATAAGTTGATTTCAAGGTGAGTACACTATTGTTGCCTTCATCTGCCATGACCACTTGACCAAGGTGATTTGTGGTCACTCCATACACATCTTTGAACTTTACTGGACCACTTTCGCCATCAAGCTCCATGGTTACTTCCCACTGACCTGTAATGTAAACAAAGGTCAAAGGTCAAATAGCAGACTACTCTTGCATGCAATACAGCTTTCAAGTTAGAATATTCAATTTCTGGGAATTCTAATGAATAATATTGATCAATTTTTTTACCATGTGAAAATGTCAGCCATGCAATGTGATACGTGTAATGTTTTCTTCAAGTTTATTCATACATTTCCATGGCAACCAATTTATTTTGTGATGTGAATGAAAACCAAGTAATTCCATGTAATATTTGAGTACATTTTGTCAACTTCTAAATGATACTAGATTTATGTGATTTCAAATACCACTAGAAAACATAGGGCTGCTGATGCTTGTGAATACATAGTTACCATGGCAACAGTTTTCACATATTTTGTTCAAAAATTCTCTTATATGCATATCTCCTGTTTCAATTGAGATAGAACTTTCAATTTTTCAGATTTGTTGAAAAGCAGTAATATCAAGTAAAGTACAGGTCAAAATTTATTTTCCCGTACATTCATTGGTTACCATGACAACAATAACAATTTTCTTCTGCAATTCAGAATTTATTTGTATTTTTTACATATTTCCAGTCACTAGTGGGATAGAAAGTTCTAATTTTAAGATTTCTTGAAAGGAAGTAGAATACAGAACATTATATATTTTTTTTCATATTTTTCATTACCATGGCAACAAAAATGTTTGTTTTTGTCATCTGAAATTACTTTGCCATGCATCCTAGCAAAATATCATTACGATCAATTGTTACCCTTTTTATTTTTTTAAAAATATATCTTTGTAAATTAATGATGTGAGTGATGTAAATTTTAGCAGAATTAAACTGTTGTTGTCATAGTAACTTTTATGTCCTAGGTTATAAAAACAACAATTTCTCAATATTTACCCTGGAAAATTATGTTATGCAATTCAGGCAAACTTGATGATGATCATAATTTTCAAGTCTTAGTTTAGGTTCAAGAATTATATCAAAAAATTCATTTCAGATATTTCTCCTGCTTTAACATAATTATTATTTACAGGGTGTAATTTAATTCTACCAGAAACAACAGTAACCATAGCAACAAATTTGTTTTAATTTAGTTTTCTTTTTATTTTACACTCTTTATCAAACTTTCAAATCTTGACATTTTCAAAACCAAAATATAACGTCTAAAAAGTGGTTGAGATTTTAATAAATTTTTCTAAATACATTCATGGGTTACAATGACAACAAAAGAAATTCTGAATCATACATTGTCATGAAATGTTTACAAGTTGCCAGTATTTTTAGATTTTTATCTGAATTTGTTACACCATTGAAAGGTCACCGTTGCCATAGTATCCATTGTGAAAGAGAGCTAAAAACTTAAGATGAATGTTAGCATTTTATTTTTAAATTTTATTTCGAAAATATTTTTTTTTGTAATTGTAAACATAATGAAGGATACATTCAGTATTTTTTTGGCAAACATACGTTAAAGATCTTATGAATGATGTAAAGGGATCAGTGGTACTATATTTTATGAAGATTTTAATGAAGTTTTAGTCATAGAATAAACTGAGGTATAACTTGTGTTGTAGTTACTGCATAAAATATCTGGTATACTTAGTGATAATATAAATTTGTTTGTTTACTGGTGGTGTAGTTAATAAATTAAATATCTGGTATACTTAGTGATAATATAAATTTGTTTATTTACTGGTTGTGTAGTTAATAAATGAAATATCTGGTATACTGTCTTAGTGATAATATAAATTTGTTTGTTTACTGGTGGTGTAGTTAATAAATTAAATACCTGGTATACTTAGTGATAATATAAATTTGTTTATTTAGGTGCTAGTGTAGGGTTACAATATTGTACATATACTGATTCAACAGATAACTATATCTTTTCATGTGTATGGGTGACAACCAAAAAACAATTTATTTTATTAAACAATGATTATGGTTGTTGACTGCAAGTCAAAACTCTGGTGTCAGTTGAGTTGTTGAAACCAATGTGTAAAGAGGATAGGAAACAGATTGATAATGATACACACCTAAAAATCTATCTAATCATGTGGTTATGTCAAAGGTCACATGACATTGATGTCAAAGGTCAGAACTGCATACAGGCATAAACATATAGGTAATATTTGTGGAAACAAATGCTTTGATCTAGCCAAGTACCAACATCTTTGTTACAAGAACATTTTAAAGTTATAGGGAAAATACTATTATTCTTCCTCTCATGATATTAATTTCTGTGTATTTGTTTTGTCCATAGGTAATATCCCAGTAATGCAGTAGTGTCAAGACTGAGAAGTCATTCCTCTGTATTCTTCAATCAAGTCCCATTCTACAACTACTATGTGCACCAATGAATCAACCAGAGACAATAGATGATTGGATGAAGAGAAGTTATTCCTCTGTATTCTCCAATCAAGTCCCATTCTACAACTACCATGCACACCAAGTGTATTATGAGAGACCACAGAGATGATTGGATGTAGAAAATTTACAAGACCAAATATTACAATGAAACCAGGATGGTCTGTATGCGATCATATTTACCGTAAGGTAAACAAACCAAACAGCTCTTTTCAGAGCCAATACATCCTCCAAAAAGAGATACCAAATACCTTTACTACAAATATGACATGAGAATTGAATAACATATAACATAACAACAAATACATAGATTCTAAACCAGTATACCATATATATTTTGTAGTGTGCACTTTCTCTTCTTGTCCTTAATACACTAATCTTTGACAGAACAAGCAATGCTTCCGAGACAAGAAATACCCCCTAGTCCTTAGGTCAAATAAGAAATACTAACATCCAGACATAAAACTGCTACTAGTCAGACAACAAACCCTGCTAGTCAGACAATAAACACTGCTAGTCAAACAACAAATTGCTAGTCCGAAAACAGTTAGTTACACAACACTGCTAGTTAGGCAATAAACACTGCTAGTTAGACAACAAACACTGCTAGTCAGACAACAAACACTGTTAGTCAGACAACAAATTGCTAGTCCGAAAACAGTTAGTTACACAACACTGCTAGTTAGGCAATAAACACTGCTAGTTAGACAACAAACACTGCTAGTCCGACAACAAACACTGCTAGTCAGACAACAAACACTGCTAGTCAGACAACAAACACTGCTAGTTAGACAACAAACACTTAGTCAGACAACAAACACTGCTAGTCAGACAACAAACACTGCTAGTCAGACAACAAACACTGCTAGTCAGACAACAAACACTGCTAGTCAGACAACAAACTCTTAGACAGCAAACACTGTTAGTCAGAGAACAAACATTTAGACAAAAAACGCTGCTAGTTAGGCAATAAACACTGCTAGTCAGACAACAAACTCTTAGACAGCAAACACTGCTAGTCAGAAAACAAACACTGCTAGTTAGACAACAAACACTGCTAGTCAGACAAACACTGCTAGTCAGACAACAAACTCTTAGACAGCAAACACTGCTAGTTAGGCAATAAACACTGCTAATCAGACAGCAAACACTACTAGTCAAATAACAAACACTGTTTGTCAGACAACAAACACTGCTAGTCAGACAACACACACTGTTACTGTTAGTCAGAAAACAAACACTGCTAAGTCAGAAAACAAAAACTACTAGTCAGCAACAAATGTATATTATTAGATAACAAACACTGCTATGTATACCTGTACTCATGGTCAGTTATAAAACTATTGTATGTTAATCTTTGGCAGTTGTAGCATTAATCTGTACATGTTTTAAAGTAATAGTGTAAAGTGCAATTGTTGTCAAATCATACCAAGTATTTTACATTGTAGTATAATATAACCAGGAATTGATTGCCTTATTCTATACCCAGATGTTTACCTTACTAGCATCTACTTTGTAAATGTAGTCTTGAGTAAATTGTAGTCTCACTTTGAGGTGATACCTTTAGTATTTAACTCGAAAGGTTTATAACTTTAATGTTGTGTAGCCTGTTTAATCAAATTACTGTGCTGTTGAGATACATCATTAGCTTGTTGTATCTCCTTGCCCTCATATTAGTTTAAGAAAAAATTCAAACAATTCACAGTAGCCATATCCTGAAAGTTGTATGGTTATCCACCACCCTATGATTAAATTTACATAAAATGTATGTAAATAACATGTAAATTACTACATCACGTAGCATAATGCATTTAAATAATGATTCAATTGAATAACGACAGTCTGACTAGTTGTCATGGGTGAAGGGACTGTAGGTGCTGTCAATTTGGCAAAAAAAATTAATTTGTAATCAGTTTTGAGAATGTTATCATTACAAGTGGAGAATACAAGGCCTAGGAGGTACAACCAGCTAACAATGTATCTCAACAGTGCAGTAAACAGGAGAATATGAGGGCTAGGAGGTACAACCAGCTAACAATGTATCTCAACAGTGTAGTAAACAGGAGAATATGAGGGCTAGGTGGTACAACCAGCTAACAAAGTATCTCAACAGTGTAGTAAACAGGAGAATATGAGGGCTAGGAGGTACAACCAGCTAACAATGTATCTCAACAGTGCAGTAAATAGGAGAAAATGAGGGCTAGGAGGTACAACTAACTAATGATGTATCTCAACAGTGCAATAAACAGGTGAATATGAGGGCTAGGACTCGGAGGTACAACCAGCTAACAATGTATCTCAACAGTGCAGAAAACAGGAGAAAATGAGGGCTAGGAGGTACAACTAACTAATGATGTATCTCAACAGTGCAGTAAACAGGAGAATATGAGGGCTAGGAGGTACAACCAGCCAACAATGTATCTCAACAGTGCAGTAAACAGATGAATATGAGGGCTAGAAGGTACAACCAGCTAACAATGTATCTTCACACCACAGTAAACAGGAGAATATACGAGCGCTAGCTAACAATATATCTCAACAGCACAGTAAAACAGGCTAAAGTGTGTGGGGCAGTTAATGGGAATGGTTTTTTGTCAAAGTTGTTGTAAGCTTTCAAATCTGCAATGGAAGAAATTACTGTACAAATGCTCAAAACCTTAATTTATATATACTAGACAGTATTCTATGCTTACCACTAACCTTCAATTTTGTCCATTTCCATCTCAAGTCTTTCAATCTCCTGCTGCTTAGTAATATTCTTCTTTTCAAGATCCTCAACTTTTTCTTTAAGACTGGTGACTTCCTCCTTGAGTTGACGGTTTTCTTCTGAAAGAGATTGATCTCCTCCCTTCCCAGAAGATTCTTTCAATTTAGAATTTTCATTGCTTAATTTCAGTATTCTATCTATCATTGCTTTCTCCCCCTTTTCCTTTTCCTCTAGATTCTTTCTCAATATTTCTATTTCAATATCTTTCTCTTTCACAGATGCTTGCAGGATTGCCTGATCTACTTTCAACTCTGTATTTTCTTTCAGAGCTGTGTTTAGTAAGTGGATTCTAGCATCAAATTCGTCAACTTTTTTCTGTAAAGAACTAATTGTAATTCTAAGTTTGGTAGTTTCTACTTTGAGTTCTTTATTTTCTGTAGTAAGCTGAACTTGTCTTTGACTGCTTTCCCCATCACTATCATCAGCTTCCATTGGTGTTGCTGTGGCAATGTCACCTGTTAAACAATAGATACATATTGTTAAATTAAAGTTGCCAAATGGATGAAAATTTATGGTATTTATGTTGGATTTTTAATTGATAAAATATCTTTACTAAGTTTTTCTACTTTGAAAAAAAAATGAAAAACAACATATACCAATTATGTGTTCAGAACTCAGTAAATTGCAAAAAGGTGCAAGAAGTGTAAAGAGTTTGTTATTGTACATACAGTAACGAACAGTTTACACTTTTTTTTTAATGTTTTGCAATTTATTGAGTTACAAACAAGGACTTGGTATATGTTATTTCGCATTGTTTTTCAAGTAGAAAAAGCTAGTAAAGGTGTTTGTTTTTATAAATCTAAAATTTAAAAAAAACACCATAAATTCTCATCCATTTTGTAACTTTAAGGTTTTAACACTATTAGCCATGTATCTAATGAATAATTAATCTAATTTAAAACAAATGAATAGCTTGAACTAGCTTAGAATCAGTACTTTAACAGGCTTACATTTTCTCCACCTTGAGTTAAATGAAACTCACTTTACAGTTTCCTGTCAACATTTGACACTTGCACTCACATTATACTGTCACAGTATATTTCCTACAAATGAAGCATTTCATCAGTTTACATCCAATCCAATTACAATGTGTACACATATTATAGTCATTGTTGTATACTGTTCAGAAGTACACACAATTTAGTATGCGTACTGTTGAAAATTATCTGTTCTGGGTACTTATGGTTTAATGAAAGCAAAAATCCTTGACAGCAGAGCAATTACTTAGTATAATCTACACAAAACCAATAGTTACCTCTTTCCAGTAATTCTCTCTTACAGTGTTCATATTCCACAATATCCAATGTAGTCTGTATTGAGAAGTATGAAGCACCAATTTCATTCAGTGTTTTCTCTGTGATAGTTGTAGATGTTATCAATTTGTTGAGATTCAGGGTTTCATATTTCTTCCACAGACATTCCAAGGCATCCAAAGTCTCACAGGCTATGGTGTAGTACACACTATTACCCCCAACTTTGTCTACATGCAGATTTGGGTGAATGTTATTGATACATTGAGGGGTTTCCTCAAGAACCTCTTTTGTTTTAAAGTATGCATGTTCTACTTCTCCGATGGATCTTCCTTCTCTAGGAATACCACCTGCAGGGTTGACATGAAGTGTTACGTGTCCTGTATATATGGAAGATAAAAACAAAAATTTTCTTATATTTCATAATGGTCAAAAGGCTTTTAACAGACATCGTGTTCAATGTGTTACAATATAACATTTTAGAATGGTCACTTTTACAATTCTCAATGAAAAACACAGCACAGACTTGGATAATTAAAACAGTGAAACAAATACAATGATTACAATATATGAATGGCTGGCTATATACATGTATATCCACACATGAAAATACACCACTCTGTTGACACACACACACACACATACCATGTCCAACACAAATACTCACAAAGTAACTGCTTGCTAAAAGCATCAACAATATATTTTATTTAAGAGGTACTGTACCTGGACTGCGTGTCTCATCTTTATGTGTGGCTGGACTTACAGTGGAACTGCCTCCTGGAATGTCACCTTGAATGAAAAATTTAAATGGTGTGATGGGTAGGTGTTCTCACGTTATCAGCACTCAGAAATACACCCCTTCTCTCTACATACAGAAATATATACCTTTCTCTTTATACACACAAAAATACACACTCTACACATATGAATACACAATATTGCCTAGAGGTTATCCATGGCTTTGAATCTGAAGATTTCCTTCACCTCATCTAGAGGAATGAGAAGTCATGAACCAAAAGTTGTTCATGTAAATGAGTAAACCCCAACTATTGGAATGATGTAAACAATAATGTATTTATAAGTAGTGTCATGAGCTGACAAATTTACCATATTTGGACAATATTTATAACTTCTGAGTATAGCATATAAAAAAATATTAAACACTCATTTCTAATATGGTCCTTGTAGGGAAATTCAAGATGCCATGGCAACAATGATCTTCTGATTTGAAGCCACAGATAGCCTCTAGACTAAAAGAAACATGGCCGTCTCTCCCTACTCACAGAAATATTCCTATCTCTGCACAGCCTCTAGACTAAAAGAAACATGGCCATCTCTCCCTACTCACAGAAATATACCTATCTCTGCACAGCCTCTAGACTAAAAGAAACATGGCCATCTCTCCCTACTCACAGAAATATATCTATCTCTGCACAGCCTCTAGACTAAAAGAAACATGGCCATCTCTCCCTACTCACAGAAATATACCTATCTCTGCACAGCCTCTAGACTAAAAGAAACATGGCCATCTCTCCCTACTCACAGAAATATATCTATCTCTGCACAGCCTCTAGACTAAAAGAAACATGGCCATCTCTCCCTACTCACAGAAATATATCTATCTCTGCACAGCCTCTAGACTAAAAGAAACATGGCCATCTCTCCCTACTCACAGAAATATACCTATCTCTACACAGCCTCTAGACTAAAAGAAACATGGCCATCTCTCCCTACTCACAGAAATATACCTATCTCTACACAGCCTCTAGACTAAAAGAAACATGGCCATCTCTCCCTACTCACAGAAATATACCTATCTCTGCACAGCCTCTAGGCTATTAAAAAGAAACATGGCCATCTCTCCCTACACACAGAAATATACATATCTCTACACAGCCTCAAGACTAAAAGAAACATGGCCGTCTCTCCCTACACAGAAATATACCTCCATGTATCTCTACACAGCCTCGAGACTAAAAGAAACATGGCCGTCTCTCCCTACACAGAAATATACATATCTGTACACAGTAATACAACCATCTACACACAGAAATACACACTCTACTCACAAAAATACACCCGTCTCTCACCACCTAGAAATACGCCCCTTCTACACATGCACACTCAATACATCCCCACACTCTACACACAGAAATACATCCTCTATTCACAAAAGTACACCTCTCTCACCACCTAGAAATACGCCCATCTCTCTTTAAACATGCACACAGAATACACCCCCTCACTCTACATGCAGAAATATATCTCTATCAACACCTAGAAAGACAACCCCTCTACACATGCACACAGAATACACCCCCTCACTCTACATGCAGAAATATACCTCTATCAACACCTAGAAATACACCCCCTCTACTTACAGAAAATACCCCTCTCTTAAAACACCCCTTCTACCCCTCTACTTACAGAAAATACCCCTCTCTTAAAGTGACCATATGGATGAGGATTGGGTATTTACTTTGGATTTCTAATTTATAAACCAATTTTATCATGGCTTTCTAACTGAGAAATCATTGTGAAACAACATATGCCAAGTCCTTGTTTGTGACTCAATAAATTGCAAAAGATAAATAGATGGGACAAATATGATAACAAACTTTTTACATATGTTTTAGATTTTTTGCAATGAACATGTATTGAGTTATAAATATTTATTTTTCAAATAGGAAACCATGATAGAATTGGTTTACAAATGAAAAAATCTAAAATAAATACCACATCCACATCATATGACCACTTTAACACAGATATACACTCTCTCTTTAGGCTTCACACACACACACACAATCAATATAGCGGTATTCCTCTCCCACTACACAATGAAATACACCCCACTCCCTTCATAAACACACATCATGTCCATCACAGCAACAACACATACTCTTTTTATATGTGCTTTCTTGCTAAAACCTAACAATATTCTATCTGCCAAAGCTAGATCAAACTATGAAATAAAATTTTATGTACCTGGACTTCTTGTTTCTTCTGTATATGTGGCTGGACTGACATTTCCACTACCTCCTGGAACACCTGATAAAATAGAGTAGTTGAAATGATGATAATCAGAGATATTAATGATTAATATTTCACAAATATCTTATAATTTTAGAGATTTTCAGGTCGATATGAAATTACTTTATTATACCTTTCTTCACAACATGTAGATACATGTTATTTTTGTAGGCACCCATCTAAACTCGTTACAGAAAATTATGATTTTTCCCTGTTTCTGAAATAACAATTTTCACTTGACTTTTTTCTTAGTCTTCATGAGGTAACAAGAGAGAACTTATGCAAATATTTTTTTTAAATAGATGCCATACCTGGATTATTACTTTCCTCTTTATCATCAGCTGATTTGTCAGAGACATCTTCTGTAAGATTTGATGCTAAGTTATCTAGATTTGTTTCAAAGGAAAAGAAGAGAAGTGCAGGTGTTACTACTTTCATAAAAAAATAATTCAAAAGTGATTTAGTCTAAATTTTTGTAAGAATTCTAATTAATTACTTTACCCATGCTTCAGGTAAATGTGAAGATCACAATTTTAAGTATATTAAAGTATCACAATTCTGGTAACAATTATAACATGTTTAGCACAACTGAACTGTGTGTGTGTGTGTGTGTGTGTGTGTGTGTGTGTGTGTGTGTGTGTGTGTGTGTGTGTGTGTGCATGAGTGTGTGTTTGATGTCTGATCATCTACACATCCCCAGATGAATCCCCATTAAATTTCATCCCAATCTGCTCAGTAGTTTTGTAATTATAGATTTATGACCCAAAAAATTTTTTGAGACCTAAATTGCATATCACTGATGAGATCATCATGTCATGAACAAATCTTAATCTAAACACACCAACTTTGAGTGCAATCTGCTTAGTAGTTTGGGAATTATAGTTATGGGAATTATAGATTTTTGACCAAAAGACACATTTTTATACCCAAATCACACATCGGTGGTAAGATCATTTTGATTTGAACAATTTCACAGCTAGACACCTAAGGTAATATACCCACCAAATATCATGGCAATCGGTTCAGCAGTTATAATTGACTTTAATTAAGTAGTTTACACACACACACACACACACACACACACACACACACACACACACACACACACACACATACATACACACATACACACAGTTTTCCATGCCTATAGCACTACTGAACTAAAAAGTTCAGTTGTGGTAATAACTTAAGTTATACAGTTTTACAACGCCATTGGCACTATTTTGTTTTGTGAAAGGAGTAGATTAAAACGTACCAGGACTAGGGTTGTCTTGATGATCAGCTGACGGTTGATGACAGATAGTTTCTGAGTTATGTCCTGATGGGTTGTCTTCGGTGACCGGAAGTAAATCAAATTTAAAACAAAATTAACATCTATTAAATATATAAATATATTTGATGTCAAAATGACTTCACGAAGCCTAGTTTTCATATTTATTCTTCCATACACTTTGATATATCGTATACAATGTAAACAATATAATTTAAACAGATACCATGAGATAACTGTCCATTTTTACGTATTAGTAGACACACTGTCTAGCATTTATTCATGCGTAATTTTAATAAACGCCTATTTTTGGGAAAAAAACCACTAGTTTTATGTTGAACAATTCCCGAATAGCATTACTACGACAGGTGATGAAAGAAAGCTAGTATATTTAACGAACTCTTTTCTATAGATAATTTTTAGCAGTAAAAATCGTCCACCAAAAATATACCTGCTAGAGAATATAGTCTTTTCGAGACAACTTCTCACAAGACTTGCCCATAATTCGTTCGATCTGACTTGGCCAATTCTGAAATTGACTAATTTGACTAAGAATTAGCAGAAACCTTACAATGAGAATATTTATTGTGTATAATGAAACAAATATATCACCTGAAGTTGCAGCATCTTTGGGTCCAGTGGAATCCTTAACTTCATCTGAATCATGGTGTTCTCCTGAATCCGTGGGAAGATCTAACCTTGCTCGTTTAGTAGGAATACCTGATGAATCATCACCACTATCTAAATTCAAAAGGGAAAATGTTTGAAGGGAAGTCCGGAACAGTATCGAGGCTGATTTTTTATCTTAGCTTGTTTCATTTCTTTATTCTTAGCTGAACCAAAAAATCATTTCGCAGCAATCCTACAGCGTGCTACCTCCAATCCTACATCATTCTACCTTTCTAAATAGACTTATGGAAATTGGGATGAAATGATTGTGCAGCTAGCTAAGATAAAGCCAGTCTCGTTTTTGTTCCATGTTTAGCGTTCAAAATTACTTTAAATGCCATTGTTCATTCAATATTTTCTCAACATAAAAACTGTAAAGAAATATTTGCAATTATTCTCTTTTTCTTCATTTATTGATATAAATTGAAGTTTTGCATTATAAATGTATTTTTTTTCTGAATTTTGCATCGATCGAAATTATCACCATGTCATTGCATGTCATCGGTGTTATCGATGTTGTACTTTGATTTCCATGAATAATAAAAATATTCTATGAAATGTTTAAAATCTTTCTATTCCAACATTATCTGTCAAATTCTTTGGTAGGTTTATCTTATCTCTTATTATAGTTATAAGAACGTTTAAATTTAGATGGCTCGCAATTTAAAATATATTCCTTTTTCTGCCAAGTGTAATGCCCTTAATTTACCAATATTGCTTTTAAAACGACGGATAGAAAGAGATCGTTCTAAGTAATCTTGCAGGATTGACAGACATCCAAGATTTACCTGATGTGTCTGAATGTTCGGCTTCTGGTACTTCGTCTGTTTTCATAACACCTAGATGTTGTCTGACTTTGTCCAGAAATGTTTCATTCATGTTGTTCATGGACGGCAACACCTCAGTACGAAGCCTCGTTTTCATTTCAGCTGCTTTCTTAAAGTACACGTTTGGCTTTTGAAGAATCAATACAATTTGGTCTGCAAACTTATCCACATCTTTCATGTCAACTACCGTTGCGTCCTCATAGTCTTCAAAATGTGTTCTGATGAAATCGTGACAGGTGGTGTACTTAGAAACAATGAAAGGTATTCCAATCGCCATAGCAGACAACATGAGATGGAGGGAATTCATTCCAGGGGATGGCGGGATTAGGACAAGATGCGAACTAAGGAACTCTCTTTGCATATACTTGAAAGTTGGCATAGAGGAGGGTCGAATATCAAGGTGTGGGTGTGGATCAAGTTTACTCTGAATATCAGACTCTGTGCCTTCGGGAAGACCAAGGATTTTCCATATTGGTGGTTGTTTTTTCCTCCCATCGTAGAGCTGGGCCACTTTATTGATACCTTTTGCTAGAAGTTTATGACTCTGCATGTTATCTATGTCATGTTCCTCTAGAAATGATAAAATTCTACGCTCATAATCTCCGGTTAGGACCGTTGGTTGGTCCCTTTTCAAATATGTATCATCCGGTTGGGGGTAAATCTTAAAGTGATTCTCAGTAAATTCTTGGAATCTCTGATTGAAATGATCAAAGGTCTTCTGATCTAACGAGACCATACCATGGGCAGACTCCATTTCTTCATCCAAGTGTCCAACACGACGTGCCAATTCAGTTGCATCACAACCTAGTATACTTGGAGGGGTAACATCAGTTGGCCAAAGAAATGCAATATAGTACTTGGCCATCGACAAAATCCGATCTTTGATTATCAAGGTTGCCTCGGACGTCGTCATAGCAAAGCCAAACACAATTTGCACTTTGGGTTTCATTTTTGAAACGTTTGGGTAGAACATTTCACATGCATATAGCCATTCCCGATGTGGTTTTGCATATCGAAGGGTACCGGGAGGGTTTGGGCAAATTAGCTCAATATTGTCCCTTTTCGCTTCCTCTATTTCTTCCTCTGTTACTTTTAATACAAGACAAGACACTTTAAGACCTAATGTCTGAAATAGACGCGCAAGCAGTCTGACGGCGGCTGGAGTACCTTTGAGAAATGGAGACCCCCACCTATCACAAATGATCAGAACAGATGTATTTTCATTCATGGACTTGGTATTCATCTTGAACCTGTTGGAATAAACTGCACCAATCAGCTAGCAGCAACGTGGCGTTACAAATAGAGGTCGAAAATGGATGTTAAAAAAGGGATAACCTAACGCCGTGGCTATTATGTTTGGAGAGTTGGAACTGAGACAAATAAAATCGAGCCCAATCCGTGTCCAAGTAAATAAATAAATAAATAAATAAATAAATAAATAAATAAATAAACGTTTATTTGTTTAAATATTCTTATACTGTGTGAATATCACTATCTTAAAATGTGTATAACTCTACGTTTTTAGTCAAACTTTTAAAAACTACATTATGTGTATAAGTTTAAGCTTGTAGCGATTGGGAAGTCTATAACACAAAATTGACCTATGGCTGATGTGATTACAATTTACTGACAATCTCGTATGGAATATTAAGTTATGATTATCAATTAATTTCTCATGGGCTGCCGACTTTATGATTTTAAACTGACAGTGTGATTTATAACACTGACGGCAATCCCAACCCATTTTAGACTTGTATACATTACTGATAGACAGAACAGATAGTTGAACTTTATCACAATTATACAGTAATATAACCAACTATATTAAATTCTCATCGACCTGTAAATGTCTTTTTGCTAAGTTTAACTTTTATCGACGTTATAAATTCATTGCTGATATGTGAACTACTGATTATAAGCCATCGTGTATAATTACTACTGAACACTATAGATTGACAGATTGGCCCTTTCAAGGTTGGTATCAAAATGCTGAATTTGATCATTTTAGTGTCTTGTGTAGCAATCACACAGACGATTACGCAAAAGTAAGTTTCCCTTGTATAAATGTATTGATAGAAGTGTGGTTTGTTAGCCCACAGACCTTGTCTATGATTATGCCGATAAACCCTGGTATACGATTGGTATCGATCATAATATTAACTTTAGTTTCAACTTTTCATTAAAGGTAACAAACATTCCTGTACATGTTTGAATTCAAGAGAATTGACACGAAATGAAACCGTTTGCTGTAAGATCAGATTAATACTGTCAAATCTGACCGAATCTAATTTACAAAAAAAAATGGCGTCACTCTACCCTTACAAATGAAAGCAAGCAATAAATACATACATACATACATACATACATACATACATACATACATACATACATACATACACACACACACACACACAGACAGACAGACAGACAGACAGACAGACAGACAGACAGACAGACAGACAGACAGACAGACAGACAGACAAATATATATATATATAAATAAACATATACAGAGTTAATAAAAAATACAACTTAAACCACTCACCTCTCAATTCAGTTCTCTTTGACGTCTGAACATGTACGAGAAGTTACTGGAGTTACAGAGAGTTATGTCCCGTGCACTCAGTGATGCGTACGTCTGGCTATCCGGTACTCACAAAGACACTTACAGGTTTAATGATGAAATCAGCAACAATTTCCGCGTATTTGGTGACATAGAAACACGTTCTACAGTCGGAAATTATATGTAATTGAAAGGCGGTTCTAAAAAGACGGCGTTACTGGAAATATATACACCAACGTATGGTGTAATCCAATGATTTGCTCAGTGTTCACTCTGTGAACGACTCAAAGCGACTGAGCAAGTAGTTTGTGGTAGTGTAGATTGAGTACATGTATAAACAGTTAGGCAATAACTTATTAATATTTAGTAGATAAAGTAACAACCAATCGGTCGGTTACAAGTGGCTGTATTTCTCCCCTCCCATCAAAAAATTAAACCGTACTTTTATTATTGATTTGCCCGGTATGACCTCTAAAATGATGAGAAGGTGTTTTGTTTATTTGTCTCCAAATGTGTTGTATTCTCAACATGTCTTTGTACAAACAAGGGAAGGAGACAGTAATGTGTAAATGGTTTACAAAAACCAAGATACACAACAGGTTGCACAGTTTCATATATTGTTCCTTACCTGGAAGCGCCTTATAATAATGTCAACTAGTTACACCTGTTGGTACATGTAGTTAAGACATGATGCCGTTCTATTTTCGGATGAGATCGAAGAAGTTGCATGACATTATACATTATAATATTAGATGAATTGTAACTGTTTCAACAATCTTATAATTGTGTCTGTGATAAAATAAAAGAGGCCTCGGAGTTTCTGTGTGGATCGTGTCGTCTTGTAAGAACATGTGTATGGATTATATTAGGCCTATATAAGCTAGAAAGAATTCCCACAGATTGTCTGAGTTCTGTGCTAGAACGTACGGTACGGTACACCCATGAATGCAGGAACTTGATAATCAAAAGTGTTAGCCTTAGAAGGACCTATTCTTTTGTTTTTCTTGTTTTTTTTTGCACTTCAGAACATCCTGTACAATGAATGAAATATAGTTCCTGCAATTTAATTAATCCAGGTCTATAGATTGATGATCATGTTTGAGGATTTAATTCCTGTATCATTGCAGCCCTAGCGATGGTTCTACGTGTTGTATCTATACTATCGCTACCTGCTGTACACTATATAGCACTAAATCTCTGCGGAGATCTGAGATCTAGGTAACGTAATTATGTCTCATAAATTGTCATTGTTTGTACCACCTAGTACAAGAACTCGATAAACAAGAACATAGTACACACAGGTAACCAGGTCACATTAGGTCTAAAGATACCGCCACATAGCTGGTCATGGTGAATAATTGATACTGTGTCTAGTTCCATTGCAATGTGTCTGGCTGTACTGTATTGTCCTTCCATATGTAACATATTGAGAATATGCAAATTGATAAATAATATGATGTACAGAAAACCACTTTGATATGCCAATAATTTATAATCTTGCCTTTGTCCGATTCCAGGCTGCGATATACAAGTATATGGGTGGGACCCTAGGAGGACTACGTGTGGGAAGTCACATACTAACTGTTGTTGATTAACGTGGCACAAACTGAGTTCATAATCTTTCTACTAAAGTGAAAATATGTATTCCCGAACAAACCTAACTATTCTAGTATAATGTTAATGTCTTCTATGACATTACAATTGTCTTCTGACATTATTAGAACAGTTAACTACATAGTTGGGATTTCCTTGACATTATTTTGTATACGTATAATAAATTACGTCATCGGTTCACTTGTACGCTATATGTTAATACCAGGGTTGAGTTCAGTCAATCGCAAATCATGGTATGTTTTAGTAAGTAGAATACTGCTATAAGTTTTTTAATATCCAACACAAATTTATCCCAAAAATATAAACACAGTTTGTGGCATTGTTCCCCTTAAAGAGAAAGACATTCAAAGATCTATAGTTGCAGTGATTTTGACACTTAAAACCTCAAATTAGATTCGTTGAGTTCTATGACGTCATAACTGAGAGAAACGTATAGTCAGCTGATGAAGTTGTAGTTATGATATACTAGCTACATATGTCACAGATTGTTCTTAAAGCTGGACTAGCTGTATTACTATTTTTCTCAATCAGACAAATGACGATATATTCACTAAAATTGTTAAAATACCAGTAGTTGAACATTGTACGTGTTAATTAGAGGTTGTACAGGTTGACATTGTGATACGTTAGGGTGCACATTTTAGGGTATGTACCGATTTATTGTACCACATTATATGTATAGCAACTACACAAATATGTTTACCCACAGTAGATTCAATACGGTTCAACGTGTACGATATTACAAGTAAATCATTCTATCGAATAAACTAGTTAAAGGTGAAAACGTTACAGTTGCAGCGATTTTAGCTTCAAAGTATTTCTAGCTCTATCTTAATATATCAGTGTGGGTAAAGTTGACAATCGACACACAGACATGAAATGAGATTGTTCCTCCAGGTACAAACTGATATCTAGACACATAAAATCTATAAGTAGTGATTTCTATCAGCACCAAATGACAAATTGTCTGACCTTTAATTCAACTGTCAAACCAGGGTCAGATACAGAGTAACAGACTTTACAATAGCTCATCACGAAATTATAATCGATAGACGCCGTAGCTCTTGACAGTCGCATAGTAAACACAACCTGGTTATCGGGTTCGCATTGACCTCGTTTGACCTCTTTGGTTTTGAATAGAACCAAATGCTTTAATTTTTCAGATAGAGATGTGTGGCCCAATTTCAAAAGAAAATTTGGCAGCACTCGTTTTTCTACTGGAGTAGTACCGAGTACCCCCACGGACTCAATACATAGTGTTCGTCGACCTCAACCATGGTTGGGTCGAAAACAAATAGCGGTAAACTCACTGTCACAAGTCGATTTAAAATGCATAGGAGCAACTGAAACATTTACAGACAATTTCTTCTTCTTACTCAAATATAGCCTAAAACGCACGTGAGCGGCCAGTCTTGCAGCGAACAATTAATATCAAAGTCCTAGGTGATCAACTCAACCGTGAAACCTTACAAGTGCATAATAACACTGATGAGTTATTCTGTGACCGGAAAACAGTGTACATAATACTGTAACATTGGGTTGCATAAGGAGATGCATCTTGTAACTGAACGTCTATCAACGTCTGTTGCATTTCTTCGAAATTTACCTAATTTACTGCATTCAGAAAATCTGAAATTGGGTTTGAAGATTAATCTCGAAAAACCTGATGTTGGTGAAGAACAAAAATATCAAGTTGGACTGCTTAATTGTTGAATATCAATCAAATCGTGATCTGAAATATAGGTGTTGTCAAATGACCGACAACCTGTTTTCTGTTACAGACTCCTCGTCTGTGTTTCTATGTAAAGCGTTGATTTATTGCAAGTCGAAAGTTTTGTCCTGTCATTAGGCAATCATGCCTTTAAATTACCTTTACTAGAGAAATGTCGTGGTTCGTCTGAAAAGAGACAGAAACAAAGTAACCTGGTGAACGTCTGGATATTGCCGTCATCTTCCGACCGTAAGGGGCGGGCTTCGATATACATGGATAGTGATACTATATATCATTCATTGACAAATCAAGATATCTTGCCGTCTGCTTCGATAATCGGTTTCACTATATATAGCTTCTAGCGAATATTGAAACTTGATAAGTGATTAACCGTTTACACGCTAAAAGGGGAGATGTAAAAAAGGGAATATGATAATTACTAATGACCACAACCGTGATGATGAATTTTTGGTGTGTAAAGTTATAAAATATATTTATGCAAGTAAAACTTTTTCCTACCTTCACAAATACTACGCAACACAAAATTCAATATATTTAAATATAAAATAAACGTATTATTAAGATATTGAGGCTCAATTTTAGAATAGGTGGGGTAGGTAGATTTTTTATTTTATTTTTTTTCTGTGTGAGTGTCTAGTTCAGGTTTTCCATTGTTTTCCAAATGGTCTCTGTGTTATTTATTTCTTCCTATCAGATGTAAAGCCATTACAGATTGGAAGAACAGTTTTAGATTGTCTTTTTAAGTTGATGGCAGTTTCTGCATCCACTATTTCTCGTGAGACTTAACAGTTTTTGCGATTTTATTATTTTTTCTCTCGAATACGTAAAAAGTTTAGGGTCGGCAGTGAAAAAAACAGATGGGGTCGGGTAACCGGAATGAAATAAGTTTAGGCCTGAGCTCTGAACACAAAGACCTGATGTTTATAATGCCCACAGTCAACAGTTAGAATTAAACTTTGAGAGTATAGATTATCTAACATACCTGATCACTGATATCAACGTAGATAGGTAATATATACTGTTAATTGTGTACAGATGATAGATATCATTGCTGTAACTATAATTTTTATGTCTGTACGATGTTCAAATTCAAAGTACATAAATGTACTACAAGGAAAGTTCAGTAGCCTCGTTAGCGCATGTAGCGCGTCAGTCTCATAATCTGAAGGTCGTGAGTTCGATCCTCACACGGGGCACTTAATATTTTGACAGGTTCAACAACAAATCACTGTTTGTACAATTAAAATAATTAGTTTGTGACCAAGATATCTGAATTTGTTACACTACTCGTTGTTTGGTTCAAATTGTTTAAACTATGTGTCTCTGTTTTCAGTCAGAATTGAACTTTGAGAGTCCAGATTATCAAGCATACCTGATTGTTTAGGAATAAAACCAAGAGACCAGTTTCCAAAGTTAAAATTCTTTATTTTTCCGACGTTTCGGTCTTACACAGAAGACCTTCCTCAGGGTACTAAAAGTGAATAGAGACAGTGGAAAGGACCGGTAAAAAAACTGTTTCCGAATATAACACCTGGGACCCGCTCAATATTATAGTTGGACTGATACTCTGAAATTTCCAAAATACCTGATTACTGATATCAACTGAAGATAGATAGTATATACTGTTGATTTGTGTACAGGTGATATATACTGTTTCTGTAACTATCATTTTTATGTCTGTACGATGTTCAAAGTACATAAATGTACTACTTACTTCTATGAAAACAACCAGCAGCCTCGTTAGCGCAGTAGGCAGCGCGTCAGTCTCATAATCTGAAGGTCGTGAGTTCGATCCTCACACGGGGCACTGATTATTTTGACAGTTTCAACAACAAATCTGTTTGTATAATTAAAATAATTAGTTTGTGACCAAGATATATTTATATGAATGTACTTATTTATACAACTCATTGTTTGCATTACATTGTTTAATAGTAAACTATATGTCTCTCTTTTCAGATAACGGGACATCCACTTATAATATGATTTATTTGTTATCTAGATGAGTGTCAAATGAAATGCGACGAGTTTCATCCAAATAATATCGTGTTTAATGTTGTATTGTTTTGTGTTGTGCTGTTTGTATATGTATGTGCTGTGCTGTTGTGCTGCGGTGTGCTGTGCTGCGCTGTGTTGTGTTGTGTTGTGTTGTGTTGCGTTGTGTTGTGTTGTGTTGTGTTGTGTTGTATTGTGTTGCGTTGTGCTGTGTTGTATTGCGTTGCGTTGTGCTGTGTTGTGTTGTACAAGTTTAGGCCAGTTTTGTTTTTGTTTTTGTTGTTGTTGTTTTTTGTTTTTTTTAGTAAAAACAAACTGTTAATTCTTATTTACTGCTGCTTGTAAAATAAAGCGAAAAACATGATAGTTTGAAATAACAGTGAAATACATCTCTTGCTTTCGACTTCGGGGATAAACAGAGAAAAAACGTGGGGTGGAATATTTTTTTGGGGGTGTATATTTTCGTCTCGGTACTGTACTCTTGAATTAAGAATCAAATTAAGTCGCATTCCTTCCTTTTCTGTTAAAAAAATGTTTCCTTTAATCTGTTCCATAAGTTCAGATCATATATGTATCTGTAATTGTCTGAAGTGTTATAAGTCAAATATATCTAAAGGACCGAGTCTCTCTTCTTCCGTTGGTCATTTTACTATCGAACTTGAGTTTGTAGAGATATTGTCATATTAAATTAGATCGCATATACATGTATATTATAAAATTATAAACACCAAATATTTATCAAGCTGAGCTTTAATTACTGTCCATCAAAGTCAAAGGTCAATCCACTGCCACTGATGACGTCATTGTACCACGTGTCAAGTTCCTCGTTTTGGGCTACCGTAAACTGGTTCTTCCAACTGCCAACTTTACCTAAATAGATAATAAAATATGACATCACCTTTGTTTTGTTATATTGTCTACAGTATGGTAGCATTATATATGTGTGTATGTGTGTGTGTGTACACGTGTGTACTAGTATTATGGTATATGTGTATATATGTATGGTGCGCACACGCCTCTGTGTCTATGTCTGTGTCTGTGTCTGTATCTGTGTCTATCTAGTTTGTCTGTCTGTGTCTAGCTGTGCGTGCGTGGGTGCCAGCATGCGTGCATCATAGCAAAGACACTGTCACTATTTATCACTGTACTGTACGACACTATATGCTGCTTGGTGAAGAATGTCACTATGAAAATAGCGAATAGTTTGACCAATATTAATGACAGTGTAGCCTCGATTTATACGACCAATATACACAGTATTCATCCAAAATGAAATAATGTGCACTTTTTGAAGACACGATCAGTATTCTGTCATTCTACGGTGTAACACCAGTGAAAATAAGTTATCAAAATACAAAATACCCCACCCACCCACCTCCACCCCCACCCCCACCTCCCCAGGCAGTGTATTGTATTCTACCTTTCCTGACTAATGGGGAATCCTTTTGGTCAATTACTAGTTCCTTGAGTTGAAGGTCAAGTGGTTGAACTTTTCGATTTTTGACGGCTTCAGTTTCTTCGCAAATTTCTTTGATCGTGTCATCACACAAATTATACCCAAACAACTCAGCTATCTTCCGTACTGCGAGTTCCGGATTCTGTAAATATGTTAAAATCAATTGATTAAAGATATATTTAAATGACAATGGATTAACACTTCAATCATAATATGAAAGATAATAATGCAAAAGACAGCGCATTGCAGATTACTGTTCACTCTCTCTGTTTGATGCAATCATGCAGCAACATATAACAAATTTAAAGCGGCCATATGGATGGGGTATTCATTTGGGACTTTTAATTTATATAATAATATTATCATGGCTTCCTACTTGAAAAAATCAACGTGAAACAACATATTCCAAGTCTTTGTTTGGAACCCAATACAGTGCAAAAGATTAACAAATTGCCATTATGAAAAAAAAAGTTTGTAATTGTACGTGCAATAGCAAACATTTTACACATTTTTTAGCTTTTTGCAATGTATTGAGTTACACACACAGACTTGGTCAATGTTGTTTCACGTTGACTTTTCAAGTAGAAAACCATGATAAAAAATATTATATAAATTAAAAATCCAAAATAAATATCCAATCCTCACCATATGGTCACTTTAAAGTGTAATGTGTAGTTTCTCATTGGTTTCTGCATGGTTTTATCAAACAGAGCCAGTACAGTGAACACTAACTTGCCTCGCGCTTTTACTTTATCGGTGGTCTCGCTACGTGATAGCATATAATGATATTTAATACCTTCTATACATATTGTGATATCCATAAATATGACAAAACATTGTCATTCAGTTCAAAGCCTGATGAGGTGCGGAATTAGTCGAAGATATATTTGCATTCATTTATGATGTCTCTGGTCCTCTGGGTGAACAGAGACAGACAGACAGACAGACAGACAGACAGACAGACAGACAGACAGACAGACAGACAGACACAGAATTTTATTATACTATTGTATTCACGGTTTTTCATCTGGAAATCGACTTCTAAACCTATAAGTGAAATTGTTTTTGAATGAATTCACTCGGACATCGTTGATGTAACATCGATCGATGTACTCACAATGCTGTAGATAGATTGTAAAATCCATCGCCGAAAACGTCCTTATCATCCCTCCTCTTCGTGGAATGGATTAGAAGAGCGCCCACAACGGCTGATCTTTTTGTCTATACTGACATTTTCTGAAGACCAGAGCTGAAGACTAAAAGATTCGTCGTTGGTGGCGCTGTACAAGTGTCAAGCAACAAGTTATAAAGATCCCTCTCCTTAGAGCGTCGTGGAGGGCTCCCTACTGTCGTTCAGTTTTTATCGTCAAATGCTCGGAAATAAACTTTTTAAACATTGTTCAAGAAAATTCCAACTCAGTTAAAATCAAGAAAGGGTCGTCGCACAAATCTTTGAAATAGAGGTCAAAGTGATATCAAAAGTAACCATTTCAGAATCCAATATGGCCGCCATCCAATATGGCCACCAAATCCAATATGGCCGTCGAATACTGTGTTAAATCTATGGAAATACAAGATTAACGATTTCTTAGAAAAGAGGATGGTGACCCCCCCCCCCCCATTTCTTCTATTGTTTTCAAAAGGACCGGAAGCACCCTTCCATATAGCAATGTTTGATGAGATTTTATAAATTCCGAATTTCGAAGAAATCCATCCCAATGTGCATTTAACTTTTAAGTGACTGTACACACTACGCGAGTATTAACACAATGTGTCTGTGTGAAGTAATTTGACAATCCAAACACGATTCAAGTGTTCTTTAAATTTCCATACGTGGTTTACGATGAAAATACGTCACCCCACCTGATTTAGGGTATGTTAATAGCCAGATTTCGTCTGGTCGCACTTCAAATGTCTTCATGGCGTCAAGAACGGTGATTGGAACATTCCTCCTTGGGAACCTCACACCCTGATACACATACTCTTTACGTTTGGATTCACTTTCTTCCTTCGATGGGTTCTGCATTTTACGCACTGGAGAGAACACACACATTAAATAGTCGACAGCAACACAATGTACACAATAGGTTAAACTTCCGTGACCTTAGTTTACCCCCAAATACATAGTTCATACATAAACGTCTATAGTGGGACAACCTTATCATGACGTACGCCACCAGTGTCAGGCTACCCACCAAGAATTTGTGCTATAATGAGACCACTTTATTCAATGATCTTCATTTACTTTGATTCACCGCAAACAAACTATTTTTGGTAAATTCATAGACATTGTCCACTAGTACTACACATTCTATATTTCACTAGTCTTGAATGCAGGAGGTATAAGAAAGTAGATATTGTTGTAACCTACATTTCAGTTTAATACAGCGACAGAATGTGTTATTTCATAATCAATTATTCAATATATCTAGATTTGTGAATGGTAAAAACAATTGCAAGTTACAGAGTCAGCCAGAATTTGACAAATGTGGGCTATGTATGTATGTATGTATGTATGTATGTATGTATGTATGTATGTATGTATGTATGTATGTATGTATGTATGTATGTGTGTGTGTATGTATGTATGTATGTATGTATGTATGTATGTATGTATGTATGTATGTATGTATGTATGTATGTATGTATGTATGTATGTGTATGTGTGTGCATGTATGTATGTATGTATGTATGTATGTATGTATGTATGTATGTATGTATGTATGTATGTATGTATGTATGTATGTATGTATGTGTGTATGTGTGTGTGTATGCATGCATGTATGTATGTAGTGCTTACACGCGTATTCTGAGAAATTCCCAGAAAAAGACACCTCCTACACATTGTACCCGCTAAGCGATATCCTCGATTGCTTCATTAAGAAAACCGGCAAAATTAAAGCTATATGCAATGGATCCCTTCGTCTGTATAAGCGTACCACAGAAGGTACTAGGTACACTGTGGAAATGTGGAAATGAGTGTTACTGGCTATATAAGTCTGCTTCATTTCAAAATAAAAAAAATTGCATGATGCTGACATAGAACGTGACCTGTCACAGGCCTAAGGTTGAAAGGGGTCACTTGTAAAAATTATGCAATATGTTAAAACACACCGTTAGATATACAACGGTGTTCCATTTTTATTAGGCATACAACGTATACGTACATATCATGACATGGTATTTATTAGACGTCACTGGGACACAGTGACTGTGGATCACGCCCCCATGCGGTCAACTATAAAGTTGAGTCCCCAGCAACTACCCCATCCTATCCATCCACGCACACACACACACACACACACACATACACACACACACACACACACACACACACACACACATACACACACACACTCACTCACTCTCACTCACTCACTCACTCACTCACTCACTCACTCACTCACTCACTCACTCACTCACTCACTTGCATGATTTGATGTTCCAGCTAGTCTGCATCACGAGATATCTAGTTTCATATATTTCTAAGAAAGTAGTTTGAGAGGATATGCATGTAGTGTGATGTTACGTATTATATTATTTTGAACGATTTCTGCGAACAAGAAATTGGATGTTGAATTTATCGACCTCTAAGGCAGGCAGACAGACAGACAGACAGACAGACAGACAGACAGACAGACGAGTAGGCACGTACTCATGCACTCACACTTCACCAGTACAATATCTACTAACGATAGATGGCGTAGTTAACGTTACGGTCAAATCTAGTTGTCCTTGCCGACAGCGATGTATATGTGGTCCGCTACGGTAAAACAAGAAAGTGCTGGGTTCAAGTTGATATATGGGGGCCCTAATTTTTAATTTAAAAATGTTTCTCATTACTTTTTTCATAACAACTATCTTCTTTTTATTGGCTTCCTCAGTTTCTCTACACAATTGGCATGTTCGAAGCCCCCCCCCTTAAAAACGTTCATCACTAAAGGAAATGCTCTGTTCGTGAACAAGTGTCGTCGCCGCCGCCGTGACTGTAGATGACGTCGACAGTCCAGATACTTGCTTATTCTTGCCATAGAGGCGCTGTTCCACAATATATTAAGGGCGAGCGAAAATAACAATATTTTCGCTCGCCCTTATTTTTATTATTTAGATGTCGGAGCTGAAAATTTTGGTCGGGAGGGTAATGGGCGTCTCCACTTTTATTGTACAGCAATACCAACATCATACCAGACTGATCAGTCTTCGTTTCTGAGAAGCTACCGAGTTTCCCGATATGTCAATGCCAAGTTATTCTAATCCTTCCTGGCATTAACACATGGAAAATCCATGGGAAGTGGCAATGGATAGCAGCCAATTTCCACACAATGTTATATGTGACGGAAATGTTATTCGTGATGTACACAATACAATTTTCAAAAAAGTATTCTAAGGAAGGGGCATAATTTAAAGAAAAGTCCTGTCAAAAATATTACTGCTTTTAGTACAACTTGTATTGAGTTTACTGCCCTCAACTTACAGACGATGATTTGGGTGATTAAATAGCCCCTCTGTAACAAAACCTCATACCTCCGGAATAATGTGGTGGTCTTAAATTGCCCCGCTGTAAAAAAAAGTCATACCTCCCAAACAATTTGGTTGTCTGAGCAAAAACAAACGTTGCCAAGATAATGAGATTGGAATAAAATGACGTCATCATTAAAGGGTTTCCCCATAAACCCTTGCGGGAAAATCCCGGGTGTTGAACACATGTGAAGTGCAGTAGAGCTTCTTTATTTACAAGATTCATGATAGTTGAGTACTTTACCAATGTTCTGTTTTATCACCCTAAATGATATCTAAGTTGATAGCAATAATAAAAAAGTGTGCTAAAGGCAGAAGTATTAAAGTGTGGCTGGATTTTTCTTTTACGAACCAGGATAATGTGTCTAATAGTGTATAGTGCCTGTTAGTATATTTGTGAGTGTGTCCTGTGTTAATATCTTTGTGCAGTTGCACTGGTTGGTGTGTTTATGCCCACAGGGACGCGTATCATTTGCTTCCTTTTAATAGAAGGAAAATATCGCACGAATCCTGCGACTGCAAATGTACCAATACACGCTATACTATGCGGCAAACATTTTGACAAAAGATTTTGAGATACAAGTAGGGGAAATATATTCAAGCCATAACGTTATTGTATTTTGAGTCTGTAGACAGGGAAAACAACAATCTCAGAAAGACCACGTGTCCCAAATGTCTGTATTTCGTTACAACGGAAAAACTCTGAAAAACTCACGTGCGTGCACGCATGCGCTCAGACGTGGTTGTATAGGTGCGTCAGAATCGAATTACTAGTAATATGTATACTGACAGTTGATACTGTATCTTTTAAAATTTAGATTAATAGTAACGATCAATCATGAAAATAATGAAAACAAACGAATTGTGTATAGCTCAGGCCTAACAAAAAAAAATCCGTGATTCCGATTACGCTCAATTTTAGAATAGGTTGGTATTAGGTAGATTTCTTTTTCATATGCAAATTGCCAGGTCTAGTTCAGGTAGTTATGTTTTCCATATGGTCTCTGTCTAAGATGTACAGCCATTACAGACTGGAAGAACCGTTTTTTTAAAGTTGATGTCAGTTTCCGCATCCACAATTTCTTGCAAGACTTCACAATTTTCGCGCGATGTTAGTATTTTTCTCTCTCTAATTATTAAGAAGTAGCATACATTGTATATATGTGTCGCTGCATGGAACTTGCCTCATTCCTTCTTACCACGAGCAACCAAACACACTGGTGTTTTTTCGCAGGTTGTATATCAAGTTAACGTTTACGAATTCACAATATTTTACTGAAGAATAAATCACTTAATAAGTGCAATCCGCAAAGAAACAAGCGTTAGGGTACATATATAAACGACAGGGTTCATGTTTTCAGTGATGGTTCAACGTCACTATAATATGTTTTTTATGTCATCATGATAGTGGTACTCCTGGTGCACAATATCTTTCAGTGATAATGGCAAGGTCAAATATGTCATTCACAATTCTCTCAGCTAAGGAGGCAAACTCTGTTTGGAATAGTACTGATTGGTTTGTCTCTATGTTTCTATATATCACATACATTATAACAATATGAAGAATTTTCAATATGTGCACAGTTTGAAACAAGTAGTATATGATTCAGTATTCGTATATCATATTTCACCATAAACATAAACAGGTGAAGTGTAAATAAAATTAAAAATGAAAAATGGTTATGGTTGAAATAAATCATCATTCAAAACTCTGTCTCGTCATTATTGGGTTGGGGGAGGTGGGGTGGGGGTAAGAGGGGCCTTGGTGTATTCATCTACACAACACTTCCTTCAAATAAAACAGAGTCTGCGCAGGTCGAGTAATCCATAGACGGGTTGCCAAACTTTTCAAGGAAAGACACAAGGCGTCTTGAAATGGATATGGCCATATATTGGGAGTAGGCGCCACGCCATATATTCTATAGGTTGTAAATACATGTATTGACCTTGCGTGACCTTCTGACAGGTAATGAACACAATGACAACTTCTTAACATTACACTGTCACGGATTCCTTTGTGCTTTCAGTAGTCTTACTAGTTCCTATACAGTATCGTTATATACCTTCACTCTCAACTATACTATAAGTGGTTAGCAACCACAGTTGGCAACCAGACTATGGTTTCAGCAACATACATCACTTGTGCATTAATACAACAAAACTTCGGTTCATTGAGTCCCGCCATTAAAACATTCAAGTATGTGGTTTTACCTGATAGGTCAAGAGGTCACTAAACAACAAAAAAAGTCAGATTTAGACTTTCTCATTTTAAAATCACTTCCGTGTAATAGCACGAGCCTAACATAATTCCGAGGCACGAGTTCCTTTCCTACAAATATTGAATTGCATATTAATATTTTATTAATGATACGTTGGGAAAAAGAGTAACGCTTCCTTTCAACAACGATACACCACGAAGATTGGTTACTTGCTACCCATTTTTTATCGGTCAGAAACGTTGAACACAGACAAGGAATTCGACGAAATCATTGTCTGTGTCAGAAATCAGTAACGATGTAACTAACAACCATATATCATCGAATCAGTAAACGAGTAAATAGAATTGTCTGTCGAGCTACTGAAATCATAGTCACTTGTGAGCTAATATTCTATTCCAAGATGGTAATATTCTAGGATGACCATAATACAACGTTATATTAAGTATTTACTATCATATTTAATAACCGGTAACGGTATTTTTTAAATATCGTAAATACCTAATATAACGTCATTATTTTGTATTATGATCATTCTAGACTAGAATATCACCACCCTGGAATAGAATATTAGCCCACAAGTGACTGTGTATCATCCTAGACTAGAATGTTACCACCCTGGAATAGAATATTAGCCCACAAGTGACTGTGTATCATCCTAGACTAGAATGTTACCATCCTAGGAATAGAATATTATCTCACAAGTGACTGTGTATCAACCTAGACTAGAATATCACCATCCTAGGAATAGAATATTAGCTCACAAGTGACTGTGAACTGAAATATATAAACTGGCTCTCTCTGAACCTGACGCTGTTTTGCGACTTTTTCTCTACTTGCGACCAAACTTAAAACAGAAAAATTCGAGTACAAATGTTACAGTCGAGAAGTAAGGAGTGATAGCTCCATAAATACACCAAGACACAGCTGTCTACATACTTTGAAAAAAATGACGTTTCACACCAATCACAATCCATTGCAGTCTCGCTCTGTAAACGCAGAAGAAAGCATTCACATTGAAACCTCTGACTCTGTCATACCAGGGCCCCAAATATACATACAGCTGGGATTCAAATCTTGCCCAGTGGAGCGTCGAGTCTCAAACCAGCAATTTGCAAATTCCACGCATGTAGACGTGACCACTCTATGTCAGCCATCACGATCTTCTCACAATGGACAATACAGGGTACCTAGGTACCTAATTCTGATTTGACAGTTGCAGTTATAACATTGAGAATTTGCCCTTTCTCATTTTACATGAACAACATTTCAAATTTGTACACCTGTCATGTACATTTAAGAGCCTATAGATGTATAGAAAACATATTTTCATGAGCAACAGGTCAGGAGAAGCTATGGTAAATATCTCCTGAATTCACAATGTTGGTCGTTATCAGGACACCTTCGAATTCCCAACCTGTTTCCCATATATTCCCCTTCCGTTTTACTTCCATGCTGGGTCTACATTTTCTTAGAAGCCAATCGCTGTTACCAAGAATTACTCTTCTATTTTGGACAGTGCACTCGAAGTTGTCGAAATACAAATGACACAGATCACGACTTTAGTTGGAGGTCACGACCCGACATCACTAGGTTGTCATGTAGGTAGTACACTCACAGTGGTTTGAGGGAAATAATGGGGGTATTTTAGATACCCCGGACTTCTTATTTAGAATCCATTAGTAACCATAGCAATCCAATCCATCTCAAGTCTAGAAGCCTAATTATGGTGTAAGAACTTTGATTTTGTCAATACACCGTCAATTACTTGTAGGCGGTGAGACGTGTACCAAACTGTAATAATAAACTTTATATTTAATTTTATGTATACAGTTATAAATATCGAATATACAGATGTAACGTGGTATGTAGGTGTCTGTGAAATATTGGTAGGAGCGTACATAAAATTCTATTTTAATTACTAAATTGGGATTGCACGACAATTCAATAGACAATCGAGTATATGTGAGGACCAAACATACTATGTACTAATATAAAGTGGGACGGTACCCCGGTTTCTTCACACGTGTTGTGTGTACCTCCCCCCCCCCCTCCACCGTTCATTGCCATCAGTGAAAAAAAAAATTATCAACAGTTTAAGGTGTATAATTAAAAAAATTGCAATCAGCGATCCATCATATTTTGACAATTTTTCCTGTAACTTAAATTTCATTTTTGTTACTTTGGAATTTTTCTGTGGTTTGAAATGAAATGATAGTGTGTTATTATACAAACTACTCATCAAATACTATGTGACTGTACACCCCACCCCCCATCCCCCACCCCCGTCAAATACCGTCCATTACCGTGTCCTCTGTTTCCATACCAACGTCGTTTCTCCTCAACGACATCAGCTCTTGGCATTCACAGGGAAATACTATAATTACACATTTCATCATTTAAATAAGTTGATGTCTTCTTAGGAATTTCCACACCAGTACACGGCTTATAAGTTTAATGTACAAGTGTATTGGAATTTTAATTAGCAAGTTAACCCTGTGACCATGGAAACGGTAGTCCATAAATGATAACCAGGATATATAGACACTCCATGGTGGAAAGAAACTTCCCATTTTTTTCTCTCGATGTATGGGTTCTACCAAATCTCAGGTAGATTGATTTGTTTTGAAATATAAATCTGAAACTAAGCTTGTAAAATACTGAATAAATCTACAATTGAAGGGTATTACAAAAATATGACCGTAATAAGAAGCAACGCAACAACACTGTCATGAAACATTTAGACCTTTTTACGGCAATGACAGATAACGCAGAAGATATAGGGGGAAATGTCGCTAATAAGTTTGCACGTCCCTTGCGAATGTTGAATTCAAAACAACTTCCTCCCTGACCAACTTTGACGATATATATCACACAGGAAGTACCTCACTGGAGGATCTGGATCCGAATAAATATAGATCTTCATCTGATGTTTCCAATTGTTTGTTGATGATTTCATACAGCGACCAATCCATCGAACCGTTATCAAGTGGAAATAAAGACATGTGGCCCTTATAAAGAGTGCAATGATTCTCGATCTCTACAAGTAACGTTAGCAGCTTGAAACTTAATGTGTATATTATCAGACACCATTTTCTTTATTTATTAAAAAACGTTATGGAAAAGTTACAATATTACTAAAATTTGAAAGACTAGTAACTTTTGCCTTCTTTTGCAAATACCTTTACTATTATTTAGATCGGTAATAAGAATCCTTGGCCGTGGTACAAGAACGTAATACTAAGGTCATCACCACTATGTTCTACCGACAAACCCTGATAAATGTGTTTAAAGGGATTCAAGAATAGAACTTTGGGCTTGGCAGGTTCGGAAAGTCTTGTCAAATTTCATAAAACATTATGGGTTTTCTCTCTCCCTTCTTTGTAAATAAAACATTTTTTTTTCTAATTTGTATCTTGTCGTCTAATTTAACTAATAATAATAAACCCTGACTGATTTCTGCTTCCCTAAAAAAACGTGTACTATTCAATACTTTTCATATTGCATGACGTATAGGGTGACGTCATTTTCATATATGATTCCTGACATTCTGAAAGTTTCAAACACGTCACTGATAAAAAGCCACACAAGTGTCTGTGATAAAATAAATGAGACATTGCTTTGGGAATAGCTCAGTACTTTGAAGCTGTGTACAAATATTTGCTTAAATCAGTTACACAACAAGTAACATGACTGAAGATAGACATTTCAAATGATTGCGAAATGTGTCATGAAATTATTGCAATAATGTAAAAATGACTTCCTGATTTTTTTTACTTGAACTCATTTTAGGCCAAATTTAAAGGAAATGTCTTTCCTAATAAAATGGATTTTGACATTTTGGTACAAAACTTTTTTAAAACACTTGGGAATATGAAGAAGTCTAATCGGCTTGAACGTCATTCGTCCCGAGTGCTTTCCCACCAAAACTATATTGGATAAAAACAAGTTTTTTGTCAAATTTCTCGCACATTTTGAATCTATTTTAGACCAGAGTCATAGAAACGACCTTTCTTTAAGAATATATGTCAGAATGTCGCACCAAAAGGTAATTTTTGAAAATATATACACTGACAATAGTCTTTATATATATTGTGTCACCTATGTATAGCTAGTATTGGTTTTCAATATGGCGCTTATAAGTGTTGATTACGTCACTCTAGGCTCACATTGTGTATACTATACCACGTGTACATCTCACACAACAACGTTGATAGACTATCAAAATTCAAGTTTAAGATTCAATATTTTGATTTTCTCAGAACAAAAATACTTTAATCTACAGTGACGCCACTTCGACGTCACAATATATATCATACTAATGTTGCGCCACTCTTTCTCCTGAAAACTGATGTCATTGCCAAATGCAGAGTTGTTACAGTTTAATATGGCTATTTTTAGAACTTGGGGAATTCCAAGTCCAAGTCTCTAAGCGGAACTTCAAGGACACACCCAAGGTTTAAAATGCCAAAATGATGACGTCATTATTCTCACTAGTTGAAGCGACATTTTATTCGTATATATTTAACGTGATAAAGAGGAAAGGAAGACAATTCCATAACTTTGACCAATAAGAGTATATTTTTGACTCTTGTAGTTTTGTTGTATATAACTATGCTCTTTGCAAAGTCACTCCATATAAACCAACCAAGGGAGTACTTGTGCACTCCAGGGGGCAACACTTTTGGCAACAAAAGTTGAACATCAATCTTATTCGTTTGAATCTACGCATGCTCAATGATACACAAGGTATTTTTACGCTGCATCTTTTGGGGACATTCAAAAAAATTACCAAAAGTCACAACTTTGGAAATAATATGGAAGTACTGATTTGGTGTAATGATTATCATCTTGTTCACACTACGTAAGAGTTGACGACAGTTGTAATCATGTACAGGCTCAATGTGACCTTTGACCTTCCACCGACTCCAACGACGAGTTCCATGAAGTGTTAATAATGAGAGGCCTTTACGACGATAGGGGACTGAGAGGGGAAACCCCGGTAAATAAAGATTTAATACAAACTGAAATAAATAAAAAAAGACAGTCAATTTTTTATGCAGTTTACCTTCAGCAACTGGATTTATCCTCTAGTCCATATCATATACAAGATTACTGCTGATTAGTCAACTGTGTTGACGGTTTGTACAGGTAGGCTTTGTCTCTTTGCTTTCAATGCCCAGCCCCATCTTTTACTCTCCGCACTATGGTCTGTCTTCGCGTATTCAATTTCGTCTCCTGCATCGGCTGATCCTTGCGACGATCATATAGATCGCACTAAAGATCTCTTCTCCCCGATAGGCTGAATATTATATAAACAGCCGTCTCAGCTACACTATTTATCAGAGTATTTTGTCATCTTGTAGTTTTGGGAAAAGGTACTCATGAAATATTGAGAGAGATGAGAGAGAGAGAGAGAGAGAGAGAGAGAGAGAGAGAGAGAGAGAGAGAGAGAGAGAGAGAGAGAGAGAGAGAGAGAGAGAGAGAGAGAGAGAGAGAGAGGGGAGGGAGAGAGAGGGAGAGAGAGAGAGAAGGAGAGAGATAGACTTGCATTATCATTATCGTATTCATTGGATGGAGGAAGTGAGTGGGGTGGGATGGGAGTAAGTAAGTCAAACATTAGTTTAAGTTGAAGTATTATAATTGCCTATCATATCTAGGAATGTCTAATCTGTCATCATTGTATAACTGTATCTATGTACTACTTGTAATTGGTAATGTCTAATCCACACTTTTTTCACTCAATCGTACCTTTTATACTATCATTATATTTACCTATCCAACTCATCACTCAAACTCTAACCGTTCCACTTCCCATCCCACGCTAACTCACCCCACTACCCAAACTCTCACTGCTTAACACCAATATTCACCTCGTTTCACCATCAACTAACTCCATTCTCTCTCTAATCAAAATGCATTCAACTACCTATCCCATCCCACTTTACCACCCATACTCACCCCACTACACACCCCCATCCTATGTCACCGCACTACCCATACTCACCTCACTACACACCCCCATCCTATGTCACCGCACTACCCAAACTCACCCCACTACACACCCCATCTTATGTCACCTCACTACCCAATCTCATTCCACTACACACCCCATCCTATGTCACCTCACTACCCAAACTCACCTCACTACACACCCCCATCTTATGTCACCTCACTACCCAATCTCATCCCACTTCACACCCCCATCCTATGTCACCTCACTACCCAAACTCACCCCACTACACATCACATCTTATGTCACCTCACTACCCAATCTCATTCCACTACATACCCCCATCTTATGTCACCTCACTACCCAAACTCATCCCACTACACACCCAATCTTATGTCACCTCACTACCCAAACTCACCTCACTACACATCACATCCTATGTCACCTCACTACCCAAACTCACCCCACTACACACCCCATCTTATGTCACCTCACTACCCAAACTCACCCCACTACACACCCCATCCTATGTCACCTCACTACCCAAACTCACCCCACTACACACCCCCATCCTATGTCACCTCACTACCCAATCTCATTCCACTACACATCACATCCTATGTCACCTCACTACCCAAACTCACCCCACTACACACCCCCATCCTATGTCACCTCACTGCCCAATCTCATCCCACTACATACCCCATCTTATGTCACCTCTCTACCCAAACTCACCCCACTACACACCCCATCCTATGTCACCTCACTACCCAAACTCACTCGAGCTCCACTACATATACCGATCTCACTTTACCTCACCTCAACAGCCAAACTCACTCCGCCATGGCCACACATTCCATCCAATCTCACTTCTCCACTCAAACTCACTCCAATACCCATCCCACCCTATCTCACATATCCATCCAAACTCATCACCCCACTGCCCATCCAACCCTATTCACCTACTACCCAAACTCACACAACTACCCATCCTACCTTGCTCAGCACCCAAACTCAACCACTATAAACCATTCAAGCTTGACACCTCACTACCCAAACTCTCCCCACTACCCATCCCACTTTACCACTCTACTTTACCTCATCTCAGCGCCCAAACTCACCCCATGACCCATCCAACCCTATGTCACCTCACTACAAAACTCTCCCCACTACCCATCCCATCCCATTCCATCCCATCCCAACTCTCCACCCAAACTCATTCTATTATCTATCCTATCTCAACTCACCATCAAATTCTAAACACTCCACTATAAGTCCCTGTCACTATTTAAATCACGTGATTCTCCTACAAATTCTTCTTTCACCCTGGTAATCACTGCTAACTGTAATATGTCTGTTTGACTGTCTATTAGCCATAGGATCAAACTAGGTGTAACATCCCCGGGGTAACATCATTCTCATTTTTGCTAGTCAAAGGAATGTTCTACAAATTGCTCCGTTGATGTCACACTGTGACAGCGATGTACCATTCTTATCGGTGATATTGTTGTAGGTGATTTATGTAGGTCTTTTAGTCTAATCTGATCTGACCTGAACTGGTCTACTTAGTCTAGTCTAGTCTCGTCTGATCTGACCTGAACTGTCTTTTTTTAGTCTGATCTGACCTAAACTGGTTTACTTAGTTTAGTTTGATTTTATTAGGTAATATTTGGTATAGCAAGGCCAGGATGAGAGTTGGCTTGTTTAGTCCAATCTGGATTGAACTGGTTTGGTTCGGTTTGGTTTGGTTTGGTTTGGTTCGGTTTAGATAAATTAGGTAATACATAGTCTAGTATTCGGTTAGAATATGATGGGTTGTTGTTTGTTTCATTAAATGTGTGTTTTTGTGAGTTTTTTGTGAGCAAGACTGAATTAAGGATTGGCAGTTCAGTATATATTTATTTATTTACCATTATTCATTATCACTAATTGGTTGAGTTCATTTGGTTCGTCGATTTCAATAGAAATTTAAAAATGGGTATTTTGGCGACGTGGAGGCTACGAATGACGCAATACGTTGAAAGTTAATATCTGTACGAAATTAGTTCAAGTTAGACCCTCTGCAGTCGCTAAAAATGGGTCATTTATCTAGATTGTACGTGAATACTTCACACGCCACTCCTTAAAATGTCGAAGAGTTGGATCACAACCAAACATAGGTTTAAATATTGATTTCTGTCGGTAGATATATATATTAAAACGCTTATCTGATAGAGGTTGTTACTTGCCATGACGGGACAATTGTATTCAGGCACAGAGAAATCTGGCATGTTTTCTGGGACTTAATAAAACAAAAAAGAACAACAAAAAACATTTTAAAAAAACAACAACAAAAATACGTTTTATCATATCGTTTTGTTGAAATTCGTTCATTGACAATCTTATTCCCCCCCCCCAAAAAAAAAAACAAAAACAAAAAAACCCACATTATTTCGTTATTTACCTAAGAACTTCAAACGTTTAGCAATGACATAGTAAGGATTATTTATTATATATTTTCCTCATTCATTCCAATATATGTTGGGTATCACTAAGGAACTGGATAGTTAATGCGCTCTTCGACCTAGCAGTAAAATAAATGGTATGCAAGAAAGAATGTAACCATGGTAACTGTCGGCATGGTAGTATCATTACAGGGGATCTCCCAATAGATAGTAATGACTCTGTGCTAACCACCAAGGTCTGAGCTGACAGGTTGTACAGACCAGGTTGTGATTAGTATTAAAATCCAGGTGTAAAAAAACTGTTGTCTGGTAGAGTTATAGAATGTTGCTAAAGTAAACAAATGATCCTGTGACTCTGTGTACGCCTTGTGATTCCATTGATTCGCTGGGACCACAACTGTGTTCTTGTAACCATGGCCAACGTTGTCTGTGGAGAAACCAAAATGGCGTATTGAATTCACAACCACAGAAAATATAATTATCACAATACGGTCACTTATTCTGAAGTATTGAAATTTATCCCCAGAATAAGAAAAAAACTAATATTTGAAACGAAATTTTTACATTAAAAATTATTTATCTATTTATATAACAAAATGCTGAATGTGTATATGCAAGAATTGTGTTCGATACTGAATACCACGACGTAGCGATCTGATGATAGTGTCAGTCTGGTGTTTACATAATATAGATTGTTAGTTATAATATACTTTAGACCAGGGACTTGCCTATCTGAATAGACATACTCGTTTCACAGAATTCTGGTTATCATTGGTGTTCTGGTGAACCACATTTTCAAGCCAGAGAGCAAAGTCATTGGATTAATTGTAAAAAAAAAAAAAAAAAAGTGTCCATCTCGGTAAAAATTCAACAATGTCTCTAGATATTGCGAGTCTGTGTACTTTTAGGGCATCGTAATTCTTTCGGAGACAAAATTGACGGCATCTTTATTTTATTCTTGGTGAAAACATGTTGAGTGATATACAGTCTTACCTGGATATAGTGTAAATAAATATGGCCGCCTGTCTAACATGATTACATATAGTACTTACAGTGTGTAGTGTAGTGAGTGGCATTGGTTCATTTATGTGACCCCAACATTCGTTTCATAACATTGACAAATATACATGTGTTTTATCTCAATCAATTGTATTGACTGGCCAAGTGTTTACTGCATGCATTTAACCAAGGTTAACAAATGCAGGTCAATCCGAAAATCGCATGGTTGCCGAGGGTACCGTTTTATAGGTGATTGGTTTTTTTTGTTGCGATGGGTATATCAGTATCTCTCATGGCGTGTGTGCGTACGTTCGTGCGAAAACTACTCGCTGTATGTATAAATGTTTTGTTTTTGAGGGTTTTTAGCTGAAACCTGAGTTACGTACGTACGTGCATGGTCAGATTGCAATTTGAAAGTGGGACGAATGTTAATTCAGATCAGAGTGGGTTTAACTTGAAAATAAAGAAGCATGCTATGGTCTGCTACCTGAGAGTTGTGTGTAGAAGAAACAGAAAATAAACACGGTTTGCGAATTAAAAGCGTGTGCTTTAAAATAAGTTGTGGATTCGTGATGGTTAGAGTTACACACTCAATTTTATCTACATGTTGCCGAGTCTCTCTGCTACCATTTATATCAGAACAGAATAACTAATAAAGTCCCTTGGAAAAATTTGAACCACAATAATTGTGCTTTTACCCAGATCAACCCAGCTGTGTAATTGAGGATCTGGTAGCAGAGAGGTTGCTATATGTGAGGGACCTTATCCCACGCAATTACAAATTCTATTGTAACAATGCATTCCATAGAGATGAGGAAGTATAGTGGATCTTTACTATACGTCAGCATTGGTCCTGGAGTGTCAGGGGTAATAAATACCAAACACTTTTAGCAAACTAGTTTGTGGAAGCGCTGTATAAACAATCATATTTTTTATTATAATTATAAAATTGTACATAAATTATCTACAATCTTAAATATCTATACAATATTGGCTGTCTATCAATGGTGTGAGCCATACGGGGGGTAGTTATCACGGGCAGGGAGCTAGCCTGCCTTTGTTGCAAATGAGACCTTGGAACTTTACGGTTATTTTTAATGTTCGGGCTTTAGAACAACTGAGTTTTTTTGTTTGTTTGTTGTTATTGTTGTTTTGGGTTTATTTGTTGTTGTTGTTGTTGTTGTTTTTTTTTGGGGGGGATTAAAGTAAAGTTATAACTTTGTGGATAAACCAAAAGCTCAGATTTCGCCAAATCCACCATAGGAGACAGAGTATACGTACATTGTAAGTGAAACAAGATCCAATGTTTTCTGCACTCAGACTTGCTTGACGAATTCCATATGTAACATGATGAAAACTATTACGTTACAAATTGACAAAGCCAAATTTTAACATAATGACCGAAACTTTGTTGTCATTATGGTAAAGTTTTAAGTACTACATGTAAATTTAAGAACGATTAGCTCTCATGAAACGCTAGCAATGTCAAGTGAAGTTTGAAAACTGTTCCGCTCAGCTGTTACTTACACATCGCCCTGGTGTAAAACGAGTAACGCACGTATACTGATATACGGATCTGCATTTGAATTCTTTCCATGACATTTTGCAGTAATGTGTTTATTTTCCTCTACTAAAATAGTTAATTAAAGTTATTTGAACAGTACTATAGAGTTACATTGAACAGAACTATAGAGTTACGGCGCTTTCTATTCAAAGCAACAGCGACTTTATTAACACTATAACTGTGTTGGTTAATTCACTCAAGTAAATGAAAACCACTGTTGCTTACTTGTCACCCCCACCAAGAAGTAAAGCCTACAATGGTCTGACATATAGAACTGCTCTAATATTTTGACGAGGCTGTGTTAAAGTGGATCGCCATTTTCCATTTTCATCTCTTTAGTGTAATTATTTATTCGATATTATAACGTAAAATTGACTGTGATGCGATATGAGATTCCAGACCAACTATTTGCTGTAAATGTTAAATCACGTAATAGGTTCAAACAAGAACCGTCTACTTTGGTCGCCATATTGAAAAAAAATGCCCAAACGACAACAACCCCCGGCAACAACCTACGTGTAAACCCAGCCCAAAGAAGCTTTACGACTTATTATGTCGCCCCATACGACTCTGAAATTTATAAATTGGGAATGTAGTAGACACAAATCCCAAACGGATAGCCTCCAGAAAAATATACACATTCTCACAAACCAGAGTTATTATTTCTACCACTACATTTCGAATTAAAAGTGGGAGGCTCGTTAAGAACGTTGCCGTAAAACAGTCCGTGGTTTGCGACGATGAATATACAAGACTCAGTGCTTATAAACCTTTGAAATGCCCGTATTATTCTAAGAGTTGAGTTGATTGCTAATTCCTAAATACAGTCGGCAAATGACGTACTTACAGTAACATTGTCCAAAACCCGCGTGAGATGTCGTGTAATACCAACTTTTCTCAGAACCTTGGCGGTAAATCTCAGGAGACAGGATGTTCTCAAGTTACTTTTTTATTTTAAATTTCAATAGCGACAGCCATATTTGATGTTCACATAATTTTCTGATTGAAATATGTCACTATTAAGACAACTTCCTGTTTGAAAACGTGAAATGCAAAAGGGTTAGGGAAATGTCTAATTCTGCACAGAACGGCGGCTGTTCATCTTAATTATTTCGTGTAACGTCGACTGTTCACTTTATTCTGTGTAACGGTGACTGTTCATTTTATTCTGTGTAACGGTGACTGGACACGTTTTGATAAGTAAGGTCAATCTAATCACCTAATATACATTTACTTCAGACCAGTACATAAACTATTTTGTAGTCTGCGGTCTTACTTATGACAAATAGTCAAAATCAGTCCGTTGTCATGACAAATAGTCAAATCAGTCCGTTGTCATGACAATGATGAGAAGCATGATGATTCGTATAGAAACGGTGTAGTTGTTATCGGTGTGTGGTAAACAAAATTGCATATATTATGTTCTTATTTACTGACCTGGTGGTAATATGTTAACAAGGCGAAAGCTAACTGGAACTATTAGAAACCTTTAAGTTGAGTTTTGTAGAGACTATGCAATTAATTTTCCATTTATGTTTTTCTACTGCGTGTACACATTATGGCACATTTTTGGTATTTCAACCTGTCAGTATGTTATGGCTCAGGTGATTAGGTTAACTTTACATTTATCCCACAGTTAAAAATCGATATAATTTTGACGTCATCGAACTTATAGATCCAAGCCTGAAATTCCACGTTATGAACGAAAACAGTATTTTACATTGAATAGGACTATTATGAAGTGGTCTGGGTGGTCTAAGGAACTTTAGCCAGAGCGATTTTATAATTGGATGTATTGGTACTTTGTAAATAGAATTCAGGTTCCATGTTGAATAAAACCCGAGTCTTTGGGAATTCATTAATTGAATCATTCCACTCGTGTTGACAACAATCAATAAATATTTGGTGAAATGTAGGCATAAATAGTTTGACGTCATTGCCAACTTGAATTGTTGCTCAAACCACTTACTCATCGTTACGGTGTATATATATAGTGGTGACTTGATTGGTAAAGTGACATACTGCGGTGACGTAATCTTTGGAGGTAATAATTTTTGTTCGTGAAATAATCTATAATTACTCAGTGTTGTCGTGTCTCTCAGCGCTACAGAAGTTATAGATTTGTGAAATTAAAGCCCATCTTGGCCGCGAAGACTTCGTCCATACCTATGCCCATCTTACCGTTACTTCATTGCGATAAACAGTGTATTTTAACATGATCGCTTATTCCGTTGAGAAAAGGTTAAATACAACCATGATAAGACGAGTTGTAGGTACGTGGGACTGTATGCACACTAGTATATAATGAGTTTGACATGTTGGTGGTGTTGGTCGTGGTGTAGAATGAGTTGGCATGTTGGTAGTGGTGGTCTTAGTGTAGAATGAGTTGTTGTTGTTGTTGTTGTTGTTGGTGGTGGTGGTGGTGGTGGTGGTGGTGGTGGGGGTGGGGGTGGTGGTCTTGCTGTAGAATGAGTTGGCATGTTGGTGGTGGTGGTGGTCTTAGTGTAGAATGGGTTGGTGGTGGTGGTGGTGGTGGTGGTGGTGGTGGTGGTGGTGGTGGTGGTGGTGGTGGCGGTCTTGGTGTAGAATGAGTTGGCATGATGGTGGTGTTGGTATTGGTGTAAAGCGCAGACTCGTAGCTCATGACAACGAGAGAGACCAACGAACTAAAACTTCTAAAGTAAACACTGAAGATTGTCCTCGTTCTTCATATACTGTATTTCCTCTAAATCAAACAAACGTGGGAGGAAATGACACATTTCAAATTCTTTGATTGAATTCTTTCAATGCTTGGAGAAAATGGTAATGAGGTCGTTGGAGGAGAAGGAGGTGGGGGGACAAGAAAAGTATATTTGGCATTGGACAAACGTTGCACAAAATATACTTCTTTACAAAGCTATGAGTTGTTTACAGAATGTTATATTATAAGATTGCATTTTACTCATAATTTTAGGCATTACTTTCAAGCAGTCTGTCAAAGTCCGTTAAACTTTTCATAAATTATCACCGTGAAAAGTCACCTTTTGACTATTATGCCATACATAAGTCGTGACTTGTCAGACGATCTCAACAAGGTGTGTACGTAAATCGTGATCAACAGCAATAAAGCCGTTAGCAACCTTACATCATGTACAGTGTTATATCGTTCACCACTCATACTGACCATGCCAGGCGTCGACGTGTGAGCAATACCCGAAAATAGCTTCCGAGTTAGAATTCAAGTCACCGCAGTTCTCGTAATGTCAAACAATTCGAGACTGGCATTCGTACGTATAATGGGCGACTTGCTAAAACTGTATTTTCTTCTATGTATGGTCACATTAAAGCCGACAATGTTTACCACCTATTATAAATAAAATTGAACCGTTGCAAAATGAATTCGATATGTGCCAAAGAGTTACAATAAAATGACAATTCGTTTAACTGTTTTAAGTCGAAAGTATTCGGTGCTGAAGAAGTCAGTTGACTGAGAGGAGCCGGTGAAAACCGACACTACATTAACGAAGTAATCACACGAACGCCACTTTCTCCCAACGTCAAACTTTGTGTTACATTAGATGTTAATACTTTTGAAAGTTTGGTTTTAATTAAAAAGTTGCCATGGTTACCATGCAGGTTAAAATGCACAAATGTTTTATTTGATTCGTTATGTCTAAGCCACCACATGTGATAGAACGAGGGGAAGTGATGGCGGTCCATGGCGCTGCACGTATGGAACTGAAGTACGGTTTTATGTGTATACACACATGTTGCTTATCTTACCAAGGGGTGTTGAAGCGCACCGACCCGTTGCAGTCTTATGTTATTGCTATTTCTGTGGTATCAAAATTATCGTTCGTACAACGCTGACCCCTTTAAGTGTAACGTTGCTTACATAGTATAAATATGTATTACTATGGAAACTGTGAAGAATTTAAGCCTCAGAAGCATTATTACATCGTAAATGAAAAAAATGCCCCAGTAATAGTATATCACATTAAATTTTGTTTCAGACCACCGCTGATATCATTGCAATGGTGTGGGTATCATTACCTACTTTGTACAGACTTCGTTCGTCTTCTGTAGTCTTGGGTTCAAATTACCATGATTTAGTACATTCAGACATCCATTCATTCAATAACCAAAACGTTGTTGTTGTTGTTGTTGTTGTTACTGTTGTTGTTGTTGTTGTTGTTGTTGTTCATAATGGAACCACTTTCCATTTAATAATAATTCTGGCGTTTTTATATTTATGTGATAATACTACTGTGGATAGTTTCTTGTACAAATGATCGTCATTATTGGAGTATATGAGAGCTGTTAACGTTCGTCTTGTTCTTCAAATTCCACCGTCATGGTACCGGTAGTTAAGGGAGAGGTTATTCTTTCAAAATTTAAATCAAGTTTAAACAAGTTCGATTTTTGTGACAGAATCGTCTTGCTCGCACAACTTCAATTTTTAGTGTCGTTTCCTACTTTCAGTAGTCTCTCCAGACTTCAAATCAACGGAGTGACCTTCAAGAGATTTCCGCCATTTTGTATTTACCTAAATTCATCAGTCGAACTAAGTAATTGTTACTTTTTTTAAGATGACAAGAATTTGACAAGTCACTCTGTCAAGGGAATTGATGTGTCATGCTGTTAACAGGTGGTTGGTTCGAATCAGAGGCTGTTAACAGGTGGTTGGTTCGAATCAGAGGCTGTTATTTCCTCACTTAGACACTGCACGCAATATAATCACACAAAAAAGTGTTTATGAATGGTGGGTGCATCGAGGGTTCCTTACGCGTATGATCAAAGGACATTGTCCGACACAGGTACACGTATTCAAACTTCGAGACACCGAGAGAATTGGTCTAGTCTGGGAGTCAAAACCCTGGGAAGTTTGTTCAATATTCGTGAAGCACTTTTTGAGCCGAAGCCAAGACGGTGATTACAACGGTTTGCTGACTATACTTTTAGCATTGTCTAAAAATTACACATGTTTTGAAGTCAGAGGAGAACAATTCAGCCGTGAAAAATGAATGAAAGAATTCCTTTCACAGCTGTTACATGAAGACCTGGTATAACACTATTGAAAGGCTCTGGTCCTCTGTTTGTCTTTCACCTGTCATCATTAAATAGAAGAGTTTCCTTGTTTAGCCCCGTCCATTTTCAGACCAGGGGAGTGGAGAGAATCAACTAATTTATACAATTCCTTTCTTCTCGTACTATCCTTCTCAGTTGGTGTACAGTACAAGACAAATGTGGTGATGACCGTTTTGACCATTTTGAACTTTCAGTCAGTATTTACTTATATCAATGAGTCTTCTGATGGTTCTTTCTTTCTTTCATTCATTCATTCAAAGATCGGTTTCGTAGTCATGGTTACAAGATTTTCAACCAGGTTTTCCACGAACCGAAAAAGTTATTTCCCCCTCCCCACCCCCTTTAGGTGACATCATACTCCAGCAACTCCTCTGTCACGTGACCAAAGCACAAGACGTCCGATCTATTGAGTTTCATCGATTTCGTAGAATTTCTACCTGTTCTTCCTAGAAGAACGCGTGAATACCTTGGCAGTTAATCTTACATGTTCGTGAGCCGAAGGTCAACAAACGTCGCTAGACCAAGTACCCGCCCATTAACTGCCCTGGTAACAAAATATGTTGTCAGTAAATAAAATTATATTCATTTCCTCCTATGTTGAAACTGTAGACAATAACGAAAAGCAACACTTACAAGAAGTTTTTTCTCTTACAAACACTGTCACTTTAATATTAGTATTTTTAAAGGGTTTGTCCGTCTTTTAGCGTGTCTTACTTAGGCTAGGGGTGAAAGGAAAAAAAATGGGTGGTTCCGATAACCTAAGGTACCCTACTTTGAGCCACCACACCTAACCATTCTATTAATTCAAATATTGTTTACATTCAAAAAGGTAATTTCAAAAAGGCGAAAATTTACTTCTATTTCTGGGTAAATTTTCTTACCAAAGCATCTTTGTCATTTAAAAAAAATATTCCAGAGTAACCAGGTCTTTTAAGACTTGTGATTGAAGTTGAATTTATACAAACTCAGTTGGCATATTGTAGTATTCGTCTACTTTACATATACTTGTCTTCATTTACTTCTTTTACACCGTGACGTCATCAAACTATCACAGAAGTATTGTGACCAATGAGTATCTTGTCTTATAGTCGGGATGATTTCTCATAAAAAAGATGATTATAGTGAAATAAGATTCAGACCTACCTACTCTGTTTTCTGAAGTCATGTTAACTAAAACAGTTTTTTTTAACCCTTTGCCTTTAGCCGTTAATGTCTCCTTGTAAACCATAGATAGAAGGCACAGTGTTAAATGTCCTGAAATGGGGTAAGAAGTGAGACAAGTGTATCACTATGTAATACCTATATTTGCATAGTTGATGCCATAAATGCTTTCAATTGTAGATATTGCTATAAACAAATATTGAAGATACAAATTGTGTCGCTCTGATATAAAAGTATTTGGTAGGATTTACAGGTTATGTCTTGTACTATTTATTTTATCTAAATTTGTGATATGGTACTTAGACACGAGGGAATGTTTATTGTTTTAAATGGTTTGTAACCTGGGTTGCGAGGCTACGATTTGATAATGGACAATATAATGGGTTTGGTGTTGAACTCGTAAATTCCCCTTCGACTTGCCCATGACGTTTGTGCTGGGAAAAAACGTGCATTACTCCGAACTGGTTGATAAGAAGACACTCTATTATCTTGGGTATTTGATAGTGATGCAAATACATAAACCCTACGAAAAATAATCTACCACAGTGACAGTATTTATTCTAAATTCTTTGCTAAGTTTTTTCAACTTTAAAAATAATATCGTCACGGTGGTTTACTTTTCTAAAGTCACCATTTCGTAGCAAATTTATTTTCGAAGAGATTGTGTAAGGCGCAGAGCAGAGCTCAAGGTGCAGAAAATTTGACTTAATTTTGAGATGATGTGATAAACTTTTGACAAACAAACAGCTGGTATAAATTAATTCTGTACATTTAGTAAAGTTTGTGTTAGTCTACAGTAAAGTCGTGTTGAGGACATTTGACTATGACCGTGAGAGGAGACAATAGCCACCTCCCCTCCCCCCCTCCCCTCCCCACACGACTTGACTCTATGTTAATTAAAACAAACAACTTAGCAAAATAATGTAAAAATTAACAGCAACAACAGTTATTCAAGACTGCTTGTTGAAGTAAAACAAAAAAGAAACAAATCAAGTACACAGCTAGCGGTTAGGAATAGTTGTTCAGCCATTGAGAAATATCGTTATACATGTTATAGGTGCTAGCAGATATCAACCGTAGGTCACATGTGAACATGAGAGAAACCCCATTTCGGCGCTGTCTTATAGCTGAAATCTGAGTATAGGGAGTTGGATAGAGCCGGTATTCACTTACACATGCTAAGAACGGCAACACTTGAAAATCGCTGTAAAATACGCACAAAGTCCTCTCAAATTGACAACTATTTATTTCTGTATTTATTTCAGTATTTTGGGGGTCGGGGTGGGTAGAGATAGCTTAAATGTTTGTAGTTGACAATGTTATTAACATCACGTCATTTGATTAAGACTCAGTCTGATAGAAAACTGACAGGGGTTGATCTTGATAAATTGCTTATCAACTATCTATAATCCCCTTTCCCGTTTCTGTTTACAAATGTCTGTTGTTTTTATCTTATTGTTTCCATGGCAATAAATTCATATAATATAATGAGGAATTTGACAACAAGGCCGTTCAGATATAAGCTTATGTGCTGATATGATCCCAGTATAACCCACATTTACAACTAAGACAATCTTAAGGCATAATTGGAAAGTTCAACTGTAGGTCGTCCTGAAAGGTTCGCCTAGGCATTCCAGTCTAACTCATGGTATTGTGTTTGCAACTGAAATAATGATGGGAAATTTCAAATGTATTCGGTTATAGCTCCGAGTATTGCACATGTCAGAAACAAATCATGTCAACCATTATAGCCTGCTCCAAGTTACCGTTCACAATCAGCGTATGGTATAACTAGACAGAAGCCAGTAAGAAGTTGTACATGCTGTACAAGATCGAATGAATACATTTTCTTGCTACATCGAATGGATACATTTTCTTGCTACATCGAATGGATACATTTTCTTACTAGATTGAATGAATACATTTTATTGCTAGATTAAATGGATACATTTTCTTACTAGAATGAATGGATACATTTTATTGCTCGATTAAATGGATACATGTTCTTGCTACATTTTCTTAGGTAATGTGTCACAATGCAGACATAAAATGTAAACGTCAAAACATTGCGTCTAGTTGAAGTACGTTTAAATGGTTTATTTCATTATAGACACAATGTAACAAGAAATCGATATTTTAGCATTTGAGTGTAGACTTTGTAGTTTCTTCTTACGTTTCTGTGCGGTTGCATCAAACAGAACTGGTAAACGGTGACTTGTAATCGACTGTAATAGTTTAAATGCATAGCAATAGAATCGTTCATGTTCTCCTGAAAACAACACCTTGTAGTTCTTAGGTTTACCCTGTACAAATATATGGAATAGGTATATTTCACAATTTTCTTAATTAAGTCGCGAATTTCCAGAGAAAAGATGGTATTTAGCAATATATGACATGTTGTGATCTGCTGTATCATCAATATATACAAATTTTAAAGCCAATAGTATTGTTCTGTTTAAACATACCATTGCTTATATGTCTTTGTCGTCAACATATCATTTTTCATATGTCCATGGGTTGTCAATGTAGTGACAAAAAGTATTGACCTCCTTTCACAGTAAAGTAATGACAAAGACATAGGCTATATGTACAAAACCATTGTGGAAACGAGTAGTGTAAACTTTTATATGTAAATGTTATCATTGCAAGGAATATATACCGTACTGTTCTTTTTGCATTTATTTAATATACTTATATCATATGTACTTATTTATATATTCACATTATGGTCAGAATTATCCGTTTTTAACAGTTTCCTGAGTATTATATTGTTCTTTTTGATTAATGTATTGAAGTAATGTTTAAACACATGGCAGGATGTGATATGTTGCTAGCACTGTTAGAGTTATTTGTGAACAACACAGCAGAGCACAGCACAAAACAGCACAAACCAGCACAGCAAAACACAACACAACACAACACAACACAACACAACACAACACAACACAACACAGCACAACTCAACACAGCACAGCACAGCATAGCACAACACAACACAACACAACACAACACAACACAACAGAGCACAACACAGCACAGCACAGCGCAGCACAGCACAACACAACAAAGCACAGCACAGCAAAATACAACACAGCACACCACAACACAAGACAAGACAACACAAGACAAGACAAGACAACACAACACAACACAACACAACACAACACAACACAGCAAAACACAACACAGCACAGCACAACGATTGAATATGAAATTTTAAAAAATCTAAATTTTCAGGGTTGAAGATAAAGAATGTGTACAATGATAAAGTGAAGGGGCATTACACTTATCAGGCTGAATAACTCCTTGAAAACATAATTTCAAAAAACTACATTTTTTATCAGAAAAAGGGTCAGGGTATCGCCTGTCATGACTCAAAACTGTTTGACGTTACTACGTCTTTTGAAAATCTTACTGTTGCCAAGTGCAATAAGGAGCGAATTGATAAATCAATTTCTGCTACAGACAACAATATGCCAAATTTAAGCCAGGTATACGTAAAGAAATAACAAATTAACACCTTTGTGTGTATCACATATGGTCAGAAAACAATATTTGGTTATTACTATATGTACAATGTAGCAAAATAAATTGATTGACATGGGAACTGTCCAATTACATTAGTTTTATTTACTTTGAATTTGAAATCATTGTCAAAGACAGAATTCCTATTCGTCGTTACTGGGTAAATTGCCTTCTCTACAAAGCCAGGATCGAGTAGTCATCAAAACAGATACACATCAAACGAAAATATCTAATTAATTATGTAATATGTAAAATTCTTCACAAAAGTTTGCTAAGATATTAGCTGGCAGTTTTGTTTTGGCACAGATCCAGAAATGATCGAACCACTACTCAAATTGAACTTAGACCTTCGTTGTCATGGCGATGACATAAACAGATGTTTTCATGGGTATTAAACTGGGTGGATATCTTTGTGACAAGGCCTACAGGCTGCGAACGTGACCTTTGACCTTAGAATAATTAGGGTGTTACTGGGGGTGTGTGAATGTGATGAAGTAAACATGCCAACGAATGACACCAGTTTAGATAAATGAGATTGAAAAAAAAATCTTTGGAGAGAAAATTGCTTAGACTTGAAAAAAATAATTACAATTAACATACATTGTGAGACAAAAATATAACAAAACAATTTCTTCACCATAGAAACACTTATTTTGTTATATCTTTGTTTCGTGGGTTTTTTTTATCCTCTTCATGTTTGTCTCACAATGTAGAGAGTTTGGATTAGCACTGTGACCATTATGTAAAATGAAACAAATTATTGAAAGAAAGAAATATAAACAGACTCAATAACCAAGTCAAACATCGTAAACGTCTGTAACTACTGAACCATGGCATTACATGTTAACCGTCCCTCATTAAAATAACGTGTACATATATTAGCTTAATATCGTTTAATATTAGTTTAATATCGATTTCAAGGTCCGTGAGTCTGTAAACTCTACTGGTATGATACATACACACACACACACATACACATATACATACATACATACACACACATACACATACATACATACATACATGCATGCATGCATGCATGCATGCATGCATGCATACATACATACATACATACATACATACATACATACATACATACATACATACATACATACATACATACATACATACACACACACACACACACACACACACACACATACATACATACATACATACATACATACATACATACATACATACATACATACAGCATGAGAAAATAGCGTCTGCAACAAATGAAAACCTAGGATGGGGTTATAAATGACATATTTAGTTTCACTACGTAAAGTATGGTGTTTGTACTCTATAACAATTTGATGGTAATATTAATGTCAAAGTTTGGTCTGCAAAGAATGAATGGAAAATACCGTGGGATATGAAAGTTTTTACTGTCCTGATCATACGAGACATAGTAACAATCAGCACTAGTCAGAGAGGTCTCCTGTAACTATGGAATTTGCCATTTTGATTTAGCATCAACCAAGACAGATCGAAAGATCAATGCTAAAATGTAGAACTGCTCGTGCGTTATGACTTTTACAACTTGACAGAATTTTTAGATGAAATATGTGAATATTTATGATCCTTCCTTGACAGTAAAAATTTAGCAGTCTATTAAACTGCACGATTGATACTCCCCGCTGTAGTTCTTTTTTTTTAACTTGCTGGTTGAGAATATCATGGGTACTTGCCGACGATATCCATATAAGTCAGTTTTGACTATGAGTTTATGCATACCAGTAATACATATTGTTTACCTTATAGTCCATACAGAGTTTGCCATGTACCATATATATATATATATATATATATATATATATATATATATATATATATATATATATATATATATATATATATATATATATATATCATTTTCTGATACAACTTTTAATTACTTATTTAATACTCATCACAAAAAATAAAGCTCAAAATTTGTATCTTTTATTTATCACAAAATTAAAACGACCTCTCAAAGTCAAAACTTTAATTAATTCTTTAAAACGTCTGCTTTCGTTACATAGTATGTACTTTTTGCCCCGAGTAAAATCTATCTAATATTAAGATACTGTTGCTGTCATGAAATGAAAATCACAGTTGTATAATGCAATATACCGGTAGTCACTGAGGTCAGAGGGTGATCTACAAACATATCAGAGACACCAAATAACTGGCGATTTGGATTGTTAGGGCAGTTGGTATATATATTTGTGGAACTCTTTCGATTTCTGACCATCTATGGAATTCAAAGTCGAAATGACGAGAGTTATCAAAGAAATCAAAATGACTAAAATTAAAATATTTTTAAAGTTTGTATTAAAAGATTTGATGGTTTGTGTATATTATTTTTCAAAATGGCGGCCACATTTTGCAATAAAAATGGCTGCCTGCTTTATTTGTCAAATTATTTCAGACATTAAACGTCACCTTAGTTGTTGTTGAGAAAGTATCGGGTCCTAATAGGTACGACAGTGTGTCACTTTTAAGAACACATGCATGGACATGTCCAAAACGAGTCCATCAGTCATCTGCACGGCTATGCCATGTCTGATTCTTCCGCATTGCAACGCCTGCTTGTCGTCAAACAAACGCCTACAATACCCACACCGATTTATCGACGACGTGGATTTACATGCAAAAATTGACACTTGTGAATTCTTTCAAAGGTTTGACTAAAAGTGTTTCCTAAATTATTTTAACAAATGGTTAAACGCAAATTAGTAATTTGTGAAACTTGAAATTCTTTAGTTTGGCGTGACATGTCAGTGAAAATACGACACAAAATCGTGGCATGGTATCCGACACAACGAGGACAAGGGAATTCAACAGGTGTGATACCGACGGTTTATATCTATATTTCACGTTTGCATATGTATATATTACTTGGCGTGTGAAATTTCTGTCATGAAAACGCTGTGCATAACGTTTCTCCGAAAATGAGGCAGGGAAACGGCGGGGAAATCCCGGTAAAAAGTCACCGATGTTGAAAATATGGCCCCGTGCTGTGTTTGAAAATTCATGTACGGCCACCTTCCGCGCATTGGTTTGTTGGGAAAGCGTACAAACGAGAGATCTTTATATCTATCTATCAAGTCAATTTGCTGTATGGCGGAATCCGGCAAAATAATTGTTTTTATCAATATCCAGAAATGTGCTTTATTACAAACTTCGCACATTTTTCATCCAAATACAAAAAGAAACCCTCAGTGAACCTGGTGTTTATATTTTGTACTATTACAATTTAGGTAACAAAATGTGCCACGTTTGAATTTAAATAGTATAATATTTTTTCGAAACTTTGAACACCTACTTCGAAAATGGCAACGTTTCAGGACCTAAAATGTTTGAAAGTGTAAATCAAGTTCGGGGTTTTTTTTGGATTTGATAAATTGCTGGCAGGTTTTGCTAACGTTCTACACCATACATGTGATCTGCTGACATGGAGTTTGTTATTTGTCTTCTATTGAAGGGTGGAATCTCAGACCACCAAAGAAGGTTTGACTTAGAGCCTAGAAAGCTGCGTACTGCAAATTTTACTACTTTTTTCGTCCACATTTTACCTGTCAATCACAAAAAAGACAATCCAATCTCATCAGTAACAGATTTCATTTAATAATTAGCGTGACGATAGGAGTGGGTAGCGCCATTTTTTTCCAGAACAATTCAGAACAATTCCTTTAATTTTTTTAGAACATGATTTATTATTTAGGGTATATATAGAGTAAGATACTCTGGAGAACTTTTTGACCTCAAGTAAACCCGTAGGACAAAACACGGCAATGAACAAACTAATTTAAAGAACCATACCACCCCTATTTTTTATTACATTTGGAATATCCAGGGATCGAAGGGTAGTATTTTGCATGATCATGTGATTCAACTTTGCAAGCCCGAACTGAAAACACACGAATTTGGTGAGCTAAGGGTGAGGATCTTGTTATTTATTTATTTCTTTCACAATATTTGTTACAGCTTTCTTTTGTGTGAGGCAGTTTATTCTTGATATTTTGTGCACGAACAGTACTTTCTATATATTCATGTTTTTAAAAAGACTCTGCGACCGGCGTTTAGACGCATATCGACTCGGATTATTCACCTCAGGTGTGGCAGGGGCGTCAATAGTTTCGCATCGGACGCCATTGGACTTTAGCTGACTGTTTGCCGACAAACCACAAGTACTCCTTCAAATTAGTGTAGGTCGACATCGTGGTAGTAATAATAGCATTGTCATGTCTCTCAACGTAAAAATATTTCATTATCTCTACAAAAGCGCTTGAATTCATCAACACTTATCCATTTTGTGATGTAGTCCGAAACTCCATTTTGCAATCTTGCGACATCTTTCAAGGATCGTTATGACAGGTCTTTTTATACCGTTGCGTCTTTCGTTGGAACACCCTATCTACAACCCTTGCACTCCATGCATACTTAGGAGAACGTGAATTATTAACAATGTTATTTACAATAGAAGTCGGTTGAGTTGAAACAATTCGTCGTCTAATTCGACAACGTCACTAAAATCAAACTTACGTCTGGCTGGACAAAAGTTTTTCATAATATTGCTACATCTTACCGTCTGGCGCGACAAAAATTAACAATTGGTACATTTTAATCAATTTACATGACTGGGTTAAGTATAAGCTAACTTTGTTACAAATATGACTTGGAGACTATCTGCAAAATATATTGTAGCTAAGAAAACGAAAAATGTTGGTAAGATTTATAAGATTGATTGTTTTGACAGATAAATGTGTCGATGTCAGTAGATTTGTCTTGAGTCAAAGTCAGAAGACGGGTTTGTTTTCAAATTAACTGACTCTCATTGTGATGCAACACATCACTCTTGTTAAGGAGTTCGTTGCGGTTGACTTGGTACATATAGTGGCAAAGGATTTTTCTGCTCTTTAAGCTGCTAAAGTCAAAGTAGTTAGCAAAAGTGTTTACTAAACCTAACTCACCTTGAAAGTGCGACTGCTAAGAGGACTTCAGTATTTTGTTGATTCTGTAGTCAGTGTCGAGAACTACATATAGCCACAGAAGTTGGACACATAATACAGTTATTTGCATTTATATATGCATTCCTCGGGAATGTCAACTAAATTTGGTAACTTGTGAGGATTAGCTCTAGGGACATATCAATGCTATCGATAGTGTCCGAGATAATTCGGGGGGGGGGGGGTAGAAGCTTAAGATAATGCGTTAGATCGTTAATCAGAAACAATCGAAGTCGAGATGGCATTGTGTGCAAATGTACTCCAAGCCCAGTGGGAAGAAATTAATGAAATACACGAACACTGGGTTTACTGATGACATTCAAGTGTGCCGTTACATTGTAAAACATATAGTGTCTGGCCTTATCGATGAAGCAGACTTTAGTCGATACCATGCCATTCGATTGGATGCCGTGTGTATTAATGACTAGTAAACTATGAAACGAAACGCTGGTCTGAATATTACGAACAGCCGAAAAGTGTGATTAGAAATTATAAAGTTGCGTCAGTCTCAAAACGCACAAATTTACAGCGCGTACATACAGCGTACTGTAGTAGTTCGATTCGCGAAGACTGCGCTGACTAACCCCGTGGTAATGTGCGCTATACATGTCACGTCGTTTTGTCATGTTTTATCACGTTTTAGCAGTGTTCGTCAATGACCTATGACCTATGAATATAAATGAGAGACGACACGTTTCAACTTTGCCCTCAAAGTGGTAAAATGGAAGGGGAAACCCCTTTCGGATCACCGCCTATACAGTATAAGCGCCTATACCATTTGGTTCGCGGGTGTGTACCAATGATTACTAGTGCTACTAAGTCGTATCTGTACAAAATATTATTGTTCATTGTTAGACTATGCAAAGTGTAGGACCGGAGACTTCAATAATAAATTACATTTCACATGGTACTACAGTTCAAGGGAATGGTTAGGCATACACCTCTCTCTCCCGGCTAGCGCTCTCTCTCCAACATCTGGTACATATTTCCAACAAAGCTGCGCCTTCGATAATCCGTTCGCTAAACTGCACACAAAAAACGCGAATATATCATATCATTGCACAGGAATAGTTGTTCGATGTCCATGTATTTATTTTTGAAAAGCAGCAACCTCAACACGTGAAGCATACATGTGAACTTCAAGTTGATAAGGTAACTTTAGTGTTAGGATATTCTGTTGCCGTTCTAATGTCAAACATTCAGCTTCTTGTAGTGTGTTATCAATAACAGTTTTAATAGGCTACTTAATTATCTGGAGTCTGTAATCGGACAATTTGGAGGAGTTGGGGGGGGGGGCTAGAAGGTGTTTGAAGTACGACGGTCAACCAACTTTGTCCTGTTGGCCATGATATATCTCTTCCTAGAAATTCAAGTTGGCATATGAACTATCATGACGTCACTGACAAACACTCTGATTGGTTGTACGATATCTGAGGGGCGTGTCCTTTGATCTGATATGCTCGCATTGTCTATAATATATTAGATTCCAGCCCAGGCTTTTAGTATCATCGATGTAACCCAGTGTACGGGTCTCGTGCTTGTAATTGTTGCTAATGGTATATACACTGCAACGTTTGTTCGCGCTATTGTACGTACTACTCGGATATTCCACCACACCTTGCAAGTTATAAGACCTGCAGCGGTCTAAGTGGACACGACTACACTTTCTGTATTTGAACCTCTGTGCTCCAAGGAAACACTCGTGTATCTTATTTCTTGTAGGATCTCTCAAAAGCATTTATTCACTGTAAGGATTTTTTTTTTAAGTCCGAATATGTTTTTATTACTAAACTTGGATTTTAGTTGTTGTGCATTTATGTTGTTAATTACTGTAATTATATCTGCTTGATTCATTAGCTTAGCTTTTAATTAATCATAACGTGTGTACCATTATTTAATTAGTCTAGTTCAGTGTGTCTTTTTTAGTTGGTTGCCTCATTTTTTATTTTGTGTTGTTGGGTTTAGTTTGTTAAATTCAGTTTGTTTGTGTTTTTATTTGTCATCTCGAAAAGTTTTGTACATGTCAGGCCATGGATCTATTATTGAGATAGATACATCATTGTCAGGTGATAGATCCATGGTCAGACTCACATGCAAAGGTAGTATAGTCACGGGTTGTAGTGTAGTGTAGTGTAGTGTAGTGTAGTGTAGTGTAGTGTAGTGTAGTGTAGTGTAGTGTAGTGTAGTGTAGTGTAGTGTAGTGTAGTGCAGTGCAGTGCAGTGCAGTGCAGTGCAGTGTAGTGTAGTGTAGTGTAGTGTAGTGTAGTGTAGTCTAGTGTAGTGTAGTGTAGTCTAGTGTAGTGTAGTGTACTTACTGTACAGCACTGTACTGTACTATACTATGTGTACACCATTGTGTTCTACTGTGCTGTGCTGTACTGTGTTGTACATATACTGTGCTGTGTTGTGTTGTGTTGACTTCACTGTGTACTGTGCTGTAATGTACTGTAGCACAATGTACTGTTTATAGTGTATACACCGACAAGGAAGTTTCTCCAAAATAGTGCCGTGAAGGTGAAATGCAATTCAATGGTGTGTTGAGTGGCAAAGTGTATCGTTGTAGAAGTTTTCCTCCACTTGACTAATTATATATGCATTATTTGTCTTTCCTGCACAGAACTTTCGTCGTGATACTTACTGGTGCAAGTAGATTTGAGCGAGACATCATCATGGCAGACGATAAGGTAAGGTCAATATTATAATCATGGCAACCCATCTCATGGCAACCCATCTGTCAGGTACTGAAACGAAAGTAAAAGTTTTCGCACTTAAAATCCAGGTACAATTTTATTAGAATCCAAAGCGGTTGACTGGTAGTGCCAAGTTCAACTGAGATGTTCCTTCTGATTTTAGTAGACCGTCGTGGGGAGAAAACATGGCATGATAAGTTATAAGCTTCTCTCTGGCAATATCTAAAAATTGAAAAATATAAGTTTCAAAACTTATAAGAAAAAGAAGGTAATAGAAACATCCTTTAATGCTTCTTTGAAAAGAAAAAAAGAAGCTTCTTTTTGAGGTCTTGTCGGTTAAAAATTCGGGTGACTGGCCTTCAGCGATTTAAATTTATACGCAGATGTACACAGAAGGAAGAAAGTCTAACAATTGATGATCTCTACGTGTGACGTAATCACAGGGCGTGTGCTTGAAATGTCAGCTGTGAAAATAGATTCACGAAAATACAACACTTCAAAACAACAAATCAAATAATTAATTCATCAAATGACATTCTGTCTCTCGTACCTGTCCGTAGAAAGTACCTTGTTTTTGACTCCAGAACTACGTCAAGGTTTCGAGGCTTAGTACGTTTGTTAGTACATCATATATATTACATACATCGATGAGTTATTGTTTGTTTGTTTGTTTTTTGTTTCGTCAGTTGTATACTTGTTGTGTTTGTCATGGTTGGCTATAATTCACAATTTTGTTTATCCATAGTAACGTTAAAAATTATATTGAAACGACTGCGTCAGTACTACGCTGTATGAGTACCTAAATAGTTCAGGGACGACCACGTTAAATTTGCCCTCGGTGTCACCTTTTGCAGACGACATTGTTGTGACAGAAACACACCTGTAAACCGGACAAACGAACTCCGAAGCTATGATTCAGTGCAGACAACGCACAAAATTGAACTGATATATTGCTGAATGTACATTTTTTTTCCTATTTTTCAAAAGAAAATTATTATTCGCACCATTTTTTGAACTGAACGGATGCTTGGGGTGAGATCATTGAATATCAACCCCAGTCCCGTATGGTGGAACTTACCCGTGGGACTAATATAAAAATAGTCTACAGTGTGACACGGCCTGGGGCAATATTTTGCTTCAGAAAAACGTTCGACACCTCAATCCGAATAATTTTATGTTCAACGTTAGCAAAACCACTTATCATGTATGTCTTTTAGTATTTGTCTATTTAATACTTTATTGTTAGCAATAAGGTCCATATGCATGGTCTTCCACACAATATGCACTTTTTAAAATAAATAATTTCACGATTCGTTCTTTTATCGCCCACATACATTTTACGACAGTCTGGCGTTGAGTAGAGTCTTGGCAATCACGAGTATTTCAAGGGCTGTATTCATTCAGCTCCGACGGGACAAAAACGGGGCTGTCCCTTCGATACTACCGTCATCGCAGTCTATTGTTATGCAAATCAATGCTGTTATGTCGGCTGATCAATTTCACCTGTTTGTCTCAAACGCTGGGTTTGGCCTTGAAATGTTCAACACACGATATTAAATATATAATGTATTCTTGTGTTTATTTACCATAATGCAATGATGTTACCAAAAGTTTGATCGTGGTACTCAGTTAGATGACACACAGCATGAACATGAACATGAACAAGCTGATGACAGCACCCTCGGACACACATCTCACAGTGTACGACAATTGTCGCGCCCTCAACGGCGATTTATGTCCACTGTTATGTTGGTCCACAAAGACTTGTCTGCAGTTGGTCGGAAACCCAAATGCTCAGTGAAAGATGGCCAAGGCACGCCCGGGGTGCACGGTGGCATTTAATTCAATA